>NC_051164.1:60312450-60432435 GCF_013339745.2 Dermacentor silvarum
CCCCTATGCAACGTGAAATTTGCCCCGACCTCGTCGCTAATAGACCCCCCCCCCCCCCGATGCACGTGAAAAGTGACCCGACGGTCGTCGCTAATCACCCCCCCCCCCCCCCACGTGAAATTTGCCCCGACCCCGTCGCTCTTCGACCCCCCCCCCCCTTTAAATACACGTTAAAATTAAAGCTAGAGGATTGCCCGACATTGAGCTCGGTCGTTATCGTGACCTATCGTTGCGGCATGGCAAGGAACACAATGACAACGCACTCATTGAGCTGCGGTTGGCGCAGCTCATTCTTTTATTGCAGTTTGAGAAGTCTCACTTTGCACCTCCAAAGTGCGCTTCTGTTGCCTCCAGCTGTCTTCTTTGCTTCGTACAGAAGTGCAGGCGCGCGCGCACACACACACACAAACACACACACAAACACACACACACACACACACACACACACACACACACACACACACACACACACACACACACACACACACACACACACAGCCCGTTTCTTGATGGAGAATGGAGGCGCCTGGAAAATAGCACCCCGCCTGCCGCGTTACAAAACGTGGGGGAGAATGGGAACGCTGCAAGTTTGGGCCGCAGTTTTGCGCCGTTCTGGCAATATTCCCGCGCACGAGCCTGCTCAACGTAGCCTGCCTGCTCTGCCAGTGCCGTTGTTACTCTGCGAACATCGCTCGGAAAGGCACGAGAGGTGACCAGGGGACGGTGTTTGGATGGTTGGATTAGTGTGGAAGGGGAGCGTATATACCCGCCAATCAAAGAGCCCAGCCAGAGTAAGTGCACGGACGCACAACGTGGAAGGGAAAAAGAAAAAAATGCCGAGAGGGAGCGTGCCAAAATAACCATTAGTCACGGCGTTTTCATTATTGCCGACGACGAAGTGTGGCGACCGTGATGGTGGCTGTGCACGCTACGAAACCGTACGGGCAGCGCGGCTTGCTTCTTTTTGTCTGTCGTTCCCTACTACGCTGCGCGGGTGCGCGCCCAGCAGTTGCACATTATGAAAGCTCGTCGTATTGCCATCCGTCTTTCACCGCCGCCGCCGAACCAATGAGGCGCGCAAAGGAGAATGCGGAGAATGTACCCGGCTTCCGCTGTTCCTGGGGAAGCAGTCGCTGGAGCGCAAGGAACAACGCGTACGAAGAACGGCGTTCCCTTCGACGGGCGCAGACAGCGATCTAGCGGACGTAAGGACCTAAATTCGCAGATTGATTGATTTATTCACTCACCTACCGATAGACCTTTTCCAAAGCGAGAGTGTGAAAGGAAGTAAAGGCAGGGAGGTCGGCTAGACATAGGACGCATATTTCGCGCTAGACTTACACGAAGGAAGTGCTCTTTTCCCCTTAGTTGCCGACTTCATTGGATGTATCCGATGGTACAATTCACTCTGTAGGGCGTCGTGTAAGCGATTGCACGCGAGAAACTTCAGTTTGCAGCTAGGAGCTAGTCTGTAGCAATAGATTGATGTCAATAATTTGTACATTCGTGCGCAATATGTGCATCTAGGATGATGGCAACATCACTCCGAAATTAGTCCTGCTAATCGCAGTAACACTCGTGCCTTCTGTTTAGCGAAAAACGTGCTATACTCCCTTCGCTATAGAGGGAGGGGGGGGGGGAATATGACGCGCAACTGGGCTACCAACCAACCAACGCTTTTTTAATAGTTAACCTACCACCGGGTGAGTCAGACTGGGGTAACTAACCAGGGCTCAAAACATCTGCAAAGCAACGCAACCACCTGCGTTTTGAAATTTTTGCACTGCGCATCTAATGAAATGCGCTTTTTTTTTTTTACATGTGGAGGAAGCAAACTTGCTGCGTAATACTTGCAGCCAAGATCTTTTTCGTTTGAGCAAAACTTTAAACTACATCAGCTCCCTGACTTCCTTCTTTGCTACCTAATCTCATGATACGCATTTGCTAGTAAGTTGGCGCCCATATTGCGTCGCGCGCTCGTGCGCCCAGTGGAAGTAACATGACCTCGCCACACTTGACTTACCATCGTGCTCAGTTCGTGTACTGGTTCTTCATCATTAATAAGAGAACCGTGTCATTAGTTAGTCACAGCTTCAGCGACAACACAAAATAAAACAGACACGCATAACGTAAGGACTTCGCCATCACTCTTCGATACTTACTGTGGATAGCCGGTAGGTAACTCCAGTGGAGGGCTGGAAAACGAGATAGTGAAATGCGCGGCGTGGTATTTATTTTTCTTAGCAAATAAGAAGCTATAGCGCAGGAACAACTCGGGTTTCACCCCTTGAACTGCACTCGAAATGCAGAAACACTCTCGTTGGGAAATCGTCGAAACCAAACTAATATATTTAATAATACTTAATATTTTGCACAATTGACTCTATTACTTTTTGCTTATATTTCGAGCCCCTAATTTTCTTAACTATCAGTCAATACGCTGAGATATTTCTTATTCGATTAGTTTTATTCAAAAAGGTTTAGCGTTTCCCTGACGAGAGCATGTCCGCCTTGGTCATGCCCCTGACTTGCCCAATGCCCGACGTAAAGCTTTTTCTTTTTTTCTTAAAGAACCGCAAGGAAACACGTTGCACGAATCTCATTATCTTACTTGGATGAGGTCGCTCTTTCACTGAATGCAGACTGCCAACTTCTCGCACATCAGAAAATGAGCGAGCGGGAAAAAATTTAAATAAAGGTAAATACAAGGAGGTTATCTGCACGGGAGTGTCCGGTTTGGTGCCCTGGAGAACGAAAAAAAAAACAGGTTAAACAAATTACAACACATCTAGAGCAAGCACAATGCCTGCACAAAATATAAAACACCGTGTGAAATTCCGTAGAAGTTTGTTCAGGCCACTTGGAAGGAAGGAAGCGCACCACACACCTGTTCTGACAAACGGTGGGGCGGCTATTAAGCAATGTCGTTCCCAAAACAAAAATAGACAATTATTTAACAACGTTGGTACTTTTATTGCGAAGATTGAACATGCCCCTTCTAGTAGCAAGGAACGCGTCTCGAAGACTCATGTCTCCATATTTGGCGACGACGACGACCACCCCAACGAGCGTAAGTGAAGTCGCTAAGCAGGTGGCAGATTGCTTCAACGTCCCGAATCCATTGTGGAATGAAAGCAAACTTGTGAGCACCGAGATTCACGCAGCATGCTATAAAGCGTCCAAGTGACAACACGACGTGTCATAGCGCGGAAGTGAATCAAAGTCATGATTCAGAAGGAAGAACCGAGATATACCTAGCAGTCAGTGTTGGTTGTTTAGCACTAAGGCTGCGCTGCACGGAATTGTTGATCGCAGAGACATCATGAGCCAAGTCGGAAAGCTTTACGTTTCCTCTTGCTCCTACTTGCCACAGGAAGAACGTACTTGCACGCAATATCTACCTGGCGGCAGATTGCCCAACAAGCCATTCATTTCGTTCGCCTGAATCACCGAAACTCTTTCTCACTCGAAGTGCCCGGTACTAAGGCGAGCTTAAGAGCGCTCACTATATGGGGCAGTCTGATTTTCAATTTAAATAATTCACATCTTTATGCAGCCGTTCAAAGAGCGTGGGGGGTACGACATTCTGTCGGAGGATGTCGCGACGCTCAGTTGCACCCGACAAAGTTCAAATCAGTCTCAATAGCGAACAAAAATTGCAAACATCGCGGTGCGCGACCTACCGCGCATTGTTATTTGAACTTTAAGCGTCCACTAAGAGACGGTCGCTCAGGTTTTGACAAAACGCCACGTACGGCCGAAACTACTTTACGCTAAAGCTCACACGTGAACAGAGCAGGCGTGCTCAAGAGGAAGTTTCGCCGGCATCTACATCCGTGTACTTGGACAGGGGCTACATTTCGGAATCATCCGCGCTCTCCCTGTATCGTCGACGGCATCGGTACGGTGCCGTGGCTACTAACGAGACAGTGACTAAGACGCCAGCGGCGATGAGAAGGGCCGGGACGCTCCAGGCTGACCCGGTAAGTGGCGCGGCCGCCGAGTGCTTCTTCTGAAGCACCGGCATTCCCGACATGTCTTCCAGCATGACGTCGTTGCCTTCGTCGTTTTTCGACCTGGGGCTGGACGTGGACGAGGCCCCAGACGGCTTCGTGACGGGTTTCATCACGTGGTTGCTCTCCTCCGTCGGCGCGAATTTGGGAGTGCGAGAAGATGGCTGCGGAAGACGGCTCGAATAGGGGCGGTTGGAAGTCGACATACCTGAAGTCGGTTGCCTTGATATCGTTGGTTTTGAAGTCGACGTGCTTGAGTAAGAGGGTGTCGAAGTGCGGACGTGGGGAAGCGAAGTTGTGAAAGCTTCCGGCTTACCGGTTGGCTTTCGCGTCCACTTGGCGGGCTCCGCGTAGATTTCTGTCGGCTTTCTTCCTCGGCTTGGTCGGCTTTGTCAGGGGATTTGATGCAGTCATCTCGGTGATCGAGACCGGTCTAGTTGCAGGGCCTTTAGTAGTGGGACCGCTTGAGAACACGCAGTGCTGTATGCTATTGTCCTGTTCACTGCGACATAGAGGCGGGTAGTTGGACGAGTAGCCGCTGTCCTTTGCGGTAGCCGAAGCGTTGTAGGCTTGACGGCTTCTGTTCTTATTTGTGTGAATGCGAGCCACGTAGTAGTGCGACTCATGTACGGCGCCGCTGTGGTCGCTTTGCCTCCTGAGGGTTTTACTGACGTAACATCCGGTACAACCGCATTGCCATTAACGCTTGGGTAAACTCTTGGCCAAGTGGTTAGACGAAGTCAAGTGGTTGGACGAAGCCCAGCGGAAGTTGTGGGTGGTTGCCGCGTCGGTGTAAGCACTCGTGTGCCCGATACTGTCTTTTCTTCTTCTTTCTGTGGTTTTACGTGCCAAAACCAGTTCTGATTATGAGGCACGCCGTAGTGGGGGACTCCGGAAATTTGGACCACCTGAGGTTCTTTAACGTGCACCTAAATCTAAGTACACGGGTGTTTTTGCATTTCGCCCCCATCGAAATGCGGCCGCCGTGGCCGGGATTCGATCCCGCGACCTCGTGCTCAGCAGCCCAACACCCGATACTGTCTCTGATGTAGTTCTTGAGGTACTGGCCGGTAACGCGGGGCTTGCGGTGGCTGCATGAGGTTTTCTGCTTTCGCTCGCCGTTGACGGCTTTGGCGAGCTGCTATTAATAAGATGTGGCATAGTAGAAATGGCAGTAGTGGTAGGGTCTATTTCCCCCCAAGAAGAACTTGAACTCCCGCTGTAGGTCGAGGCCGCGGTAGGCAAGTTCGTAGTATGTGGCGATACCTTTGTCGCAGGGGGCGCATGCGTCGGAAGCCACGTTAGCGGACTTGTCGTGAGGTCTACTGTGGCTGAAGGACCGGACGTTCCTCCTCGAGTCCCGCTGATCGTGGGAACGGCAAGTGACGTTGTAACTTCCCTGGACGACGATGGCGAATGAACAGCGGCTGTAGTTTGGAGAGACCCTGACTGCGTCGTGGGCTCATATGCCAGAGTCGTAGGCGTTGGGCTCTCGGGAGCCCGCTGGTCGGGTCCGCGTGTCGGCAAGTTCTCGGTGCTCGCTGCTACGGGACCGGCTTTGTTCGTGCTGCTCTCTGTCCCGTCTTCCTGGTCCACGGAAATGCCAGCATCCGTCGTCGTCGTATCCCACGTGTCACCGCAATCTGTCAAGTGCAACAGATTTAAGAATACAATGAATGCAAGAATGAAAACAAGCACTACGACCTGAACGAACGACTAGAAAACAATTCAGCGAGACACCTTATCCTTACAATAGGATGGAAATGGGATAGCTGCTATTTCAATTTCGTACGAAACTTGAGAGACGACACTACAAACTCACAACACAAGCTCTCCTCTTAGTCCCTTAGTCCTCATTACCGCACACGTGACCCGCAGCGTCTTGTATGTCGGCAACGACAGCATGTTGCACGGTTTCAAAAAAAAAAAAACAAAAAAAACGAAAAATACAAAGCATGCGGAGTGTAACTTGGGCAACAAGAAAAACCTTCCTACTTTCAATCAAATATGCAAATCGCTCGCACTAGCAGTCCTTGTCTGGCATAGCGTAGATAGCGGCGTGTAAAAGTCACCCGCCGCCATACACTCAAACCACACACCACACAGAGATCACCAGACAGTGATCACGACACCAACAGCTATTGTTCGACTTATGAGACTTTGATCTCAAGCTTAGAAAATACGCACTGCACTGTAGCTTTCCAAAATAGTTACATTCAGCTGGAGAATCAGGGCGATGTGTTTGAAGCAACGGCTTACTACTACTTTTCACACGTCTGTATGAGCTGAAAGACGCATCAATGAAAAAGAAAATAGAAAAAGTACGACGTACATGGGTAAAAACAAAGAAAAAAGAACACAGTGGAAGATGTAGCGTCACGTTTAACCATGAGGTTCCAATATACAGGGTGTTTCAGCTAACTTGGGTACAGAGAGAGAGATAATTTATTTGAAGGAAGGCAGAGAGGTCGGCCTGAGCTAGCAAACTTGGGTACAAGTATTAAGGATACAAAGGAAGGCGCTAAGCGTGTCGTATTGGCGCAGTATTGTTCTGATCCGTATGAAGCACGTCATGACATTTTTTTCCAATCCGCCAAGCTGGATAATTAACAAAGATTACTTAACTTTTTTAATTATTAACTCCAGCGAAAATCTTCAATGCAAAAGATGTAGCACTTGTTCAGAAATGCCAGATTATTTATTAAGATCTAAGATAACTGCCCTAATTAATTTTTTCCAGTGTTTCTTTAAAGTGCGCGAAATTTTAAAAAATACCACGTGACTGCCGGCTAACGCGCCGAGCTTTTAGTGCCCTCAAATGTAAGTTGAACGAATTAACAAAGGCTGCTCCGCTACACAGAGGTCGATTGAACAGGCTGTCGGTGACTGCGATGGACGTTAAGTGACAAAAGGGGCGTACCGTTGTAAGACAAAAATTCTACGATAAACAGTTTCGCCCTAAGGGCGAAGCAATGAATGCGATAGCAACACAGCAATGCCATACGAAGTAAGGTGAGCGGCTTTGGTAGCAATATGAATTGTAGTAAACATGAGCTGATTAAGTAAGCAGGTGTGCTGCGGCGTAAGTAGACCGACATGAAGAGAGACTCGATGACCACGAGAAGGCGCGTGTGAAACGGTGGTGTTGATGAGAAGCGCTTACCGTGGGCAGCGCGTGCGAAGGGACACACCTGTAGCGCTGCACTGCCGACCCGGGCAGCATTGCATGTGTAGCGTGCGTTGGAAAATGTGGCCCGACTAATACTAACTGAATGAACAAGCGTGGTGTGAGCGCGCACAAACAAACATGAATAGATCACACTGAATGACTGCAGACAACGACTGTCAAAACGCTGGCAGCAAGCGCATAAGCCGCAGCAACGGGCGAAGGTACGTGCGGTCTATCGCTTCAACGGAAACTGAGCGGCGAATGCACGGCGCATAAAAGTCAGAGCCGTGTGGAGATAAGCGACGGTGCGAGCGAGCGACGAGCGCGGTTGTTGGCAGAGTAAAAGTGCGCCCCCCCCCCCCCCCCCCCCCCGCTCCTTTGCTTGCGCGTGGGAGATTGAGTACGTTCGCTCTCCGTGATAGCGCGCGTCCCCGCACGCTTCCGCTCGGGCATACGGCACGCGGCGAAGATTTTATCTATAGGGAACCTCACTGCGACGGCGACGCCGACGGCAGAAATCCGGTTGAAGTGTCCATATAATTGATATCGCAATAAAAACACGATGGAGAGGCAGAGGGTGACAGTGGGATGATTGGGCGCGCGCGTGCGGCTCACAGGCACAGGAAGCGACGCCGCCGCTTCCCGAAAGCGCAAACAGTGGAGACGAAGGCGGCCGGGCCAACAACGCCGACGTTGTATATTCGACACCGCGCGGTGAGCGGGCTACACAGCGAGTAAGCGAGCGACCGAGCGAACCAAGCGCATTACAACGATTGGGTTGCAGGCACGCGCGTGGTGATCGAAACGAAATAAAAAAGTGAAGGTGAATGCGCCGGATAAAAGGAACAAATCTTGGAAGAATGAGATGATGATGATGATTATTGTGGTTTATTGGCGCAAGGGCCAGATGTGGCCAAAGAGCGCCAAGACGATGGTAATGGCTTGTTAGTGGTACGTGAATAGTGAATATGAACATTAATATGAACATTAGATGTGGCATGGCTGTAAAGGGGCCTAAAAACAGTCGCTGTAAAGTGCGTAAAATCTGTACGTAAGAAGATTATGGAAATGACTAATTTTGTGTACTATGAACATGAACAATGCATTGCGAAGGAATGATGCGACTTACAAAATGTTAAAGATACGAGAACTGGCCAGAAGCACAAGTGCCTAAACAGAGCCCTTGAAACACAAGGGCCTGGAGGCATGTGCTGTAAAAAAAAACTATCACAGCAACATCCTCTGGAGAGAGGATGCGCTACGAACTTATTGGGCTAATAACATGTAGCACAACATCTTTCAAGAATGCGAGGACTGCGTTGGTGTTAAAAAGCGGTTCTTTACCGAGAAACATAGCAGGATGGAGAGGGACACAATAGCGATATGCTAGCGGAAAATGTTTCTTTGTTTCTCTTTCGGCTTCCCGACACTCCAAAATCTTGGAAGAATGAGAGAGGTGAGAGAGAGAGACCGCGAAGTTCACCGGACATCACTTGGCGCCACCTGGCCAGGCCCCACCGTGCCTCCCTTCTTCTGCAGCTTCTTCGAGACGACGAGCATGGCAATGCCACTCACAAAATGCCCACGTTGAGCGATGGCCGATTGCTTTGTATGCCCGCTCATAATACAAGCCACGAAAAGTCTCAATCAAGGATGCTTTCTTTTCTTCTTCTTACTCTTTTTCGTCGCGTATACGCACCGCCTCCTTGTGCAGTCTGTCTTCCTCCACCGTTCACTCGCCTGTTTGTTCCTGCTTCCAGGCCAACTTGGCGGAGTTTGCGCGGAGTTTTCAGCGGACTTCGCACGTTTCTCCTCCAGCTTTAACGGATTCGCTGTTAAAACGTTTTACAACAAAAATCAGCCGAAGGCACATATCGCAAAGGCGCTACACGAAACGTTAATTTAGCGTAATTACTTTACTCCGAAAGCAACAGAAAGGACTCAGCTCAGCTCGTCTGTTAGAAACAGAACATGGCCCGATTGTCCGTCCTCACGTTATTTAAACCAAAACCCACGGGGGCGTCCTACATAAACGAGCAGCGAACAATGATCCGGCTACTTCGTAGTATCTTCAAAAAAAAAAAAAAAGCTGCTGTTACGCCCGAAAGGCGAAGCATCGACTGCGATAGAAAATTAGTGGACAGCCGAGCGTCAACTGAACGCGCATAGTGCTGCTGCTCGGGGCCATCGGGCTCCTCTACATGAAATAACAATGCCGGTTTACGGGATCGGGTGACAGGGAGCGACTCCACACGCGAACTCTGGATAGTGTTTTACCTAGTTGCTCTGTTTATATATGTAAACTGCTCTCTTCTCTTTTTATATATAGTCGTTCTGCTTACTGCGCTGAACTGTAACACAAAGGAAAATTACACAAAAGAAAATTACACAAAAGAAAATGACACACACCTGGGCAAATTGACATCGCGCACAAGTGGGTCAGTTTCTTTTAATTGTCCAACTGTAACAGTACAGCGCTATAAACAGAAAGACCTCATGCCAACCAGGCCAAGTTGAAGCCTTAGTGAACGATACATCCTCCTCTACGCTACTCTGTATCCAAGTGCTTTCACTCATTTACCCCCGTCGTCTCCCCACTGCTGATCGACTGTCGTTCAGGTGTCAGCAACCTACGGTAGATGTTTATAGCGAGGTCAGCAATGGTTTGTTCCCTTCGCTTGGCTTTCTTTTATAGTATTGCTTACATTATTACACTATAAGCTACGCATTGGGTTCACCTCAAGACAACATACGGCAAGTAGTCGCCTTCACCACACCACAGACCGTAGGAAAAATGTAGGATGTTTGCGCCGAATATAAAGCCTCGCAATAGCGGCACCATTTCAAGTTTGGCGCCACATAACATGCTCTTGCCCTTTCTCTTCTCCCCGGGCGTGGCGATCCTATTCTCCTCCTTCATATAGGACATTTATCACGGGACGCCACGTTATTTTATATCGCCTCAGGGATCGCGGGCGCCGTGCGGCAGTGCTACAGCGTCGACATTATTCATTGGGCTCTCTCGGCCAAAACATCGTGAAGCATGCATCAAAGGGCGCTATGTCACGTGATATGTGTGGTCCAACAGGAGGATGAAAAAGAGCACGTGGGTAGAGAACTGGAGACAGAATGGGAAGTAATGGCGCCAACGTTTGACGAAGGAAGCCGCGTACGCATGGAGGAGTTCTAGAAGTGCCTGAAACACCGTAAAAATGTGGTTGATCCCTCTTATATAGGAATCGGTATAGAACACGAAAGTGAAACGTGTCTTCACAGAAGTAGTGTAATGTTTATTGCACATTGATATATAATGTCTATTGGTGTTTTGTGGCTAAAGCGCCCTTAGGCGTTGATGCACCCACGCTGACGCCTGGTGGCACGTCTCCTCCATCACGACTACCAACGTCGATGACCATCAGCAACCGTCGTGCATATGGAAGCTGCACTACGCTGCACACGCTAGCACAACGCGAAAGACGAAGCACGTAACTGACACACTAATACAACGCGCAAGACAAAGCACGTAACTGAATCGTCACCGAGTCAAATCAGCGCGTACAGCGCGTCGTAATTGCAGCCTCCGCGATCAACTTCAGAAACATTTTCAGAGCTAATTGCGGAGGCCACGCTCCGCTGTGCTAAATACGGTGAACGCCACTACCAACGCCACCTAGGTGGCGTTGGTAGTGCTTCTTGATGCCAGCGTCCCTTCGAATGCTGGCATCGAGGCGTCGTAGAGCTGAGACCACCGAAGCGTTCACTGTCGGTGCGCGTTAGTGTCATAATGCAGTACTTCTCTTTTCTGCTCGTAGGCGGCGGCACCGCCCCGAGCAAGAGCGCGGGTACACGGAGGAGTGTTAGATATATAAGGCGCGTCTGTGTAGCTCTCTGCAAATGCGTTTGTGGCGCAATGGGTTAAACGCTCGGCGATCTATCGTCGCGGACCGAGAGGTCGTGGGTTCGATTTCAAAATTTTGCATGTTTGTGGAACTTTTTCTTCTGGTTTCTTTCCTTGTATTATGTTCTATGACGTATTTCCGTGACGGAAATACGTCAGTGAAGTCTTGGTGGACCCCGGCATAAAACACTTTCGTGTTAAAAAAGTTCGCACGGTCTGTGCAGTGGTGAAGCCAACTTGTCGCCGCATTTTGTATTGCGGTGCAGCCGACACATCCTTCCCACAAGTCGGCACTGCAACATCTAAGCGAGTCAGGTTGGCCGCCACAACGGTTCACGTCAGCGGGCGGTGCGGCCAGCGTGTCCTAAATGTCCCGAAATAAGCTTGGCATTACTAAGAGCGGCCGCCCTGTCTTTCGCTAACAGCGGCTGGTGCAGTCAGCATGCCCTAAGGCTAAATTGCTTGAAATGCAGCGTACTCTGCCAAACGAAATTTCTCACCGTGCCGTTGTCAAATACCACAGGACTGCCGCGACGAAGAGCAACAGGGACGCACAATCACGTCAGAAGAACAGAGTTTGCCCGAGATACACAGGAAAAGCAGCAGGCCGAATGCGCAGCCGGTCGTGCTCGCTTCGGTGGCGTGTGTGGCCTATGTCTAGCGTGTCCCTGGTTTGTCGCTAGGTAACGTAAGAAAAACAACTAGCAAAGCATAACTTCTTTATACGCAAAGCGTTTTCGATTTAGTGGGGACGAATAATAAAAGCTATTGTCTGTTAACTTCATTTAATTTTTTTTTCAATGCTCGCATTATCAAACCGTAATTCAGCATCAAAAACAGATATCGCATTTCTATCAACTGCATGGGTTGGAGCATCCATAGCGGACAAATTTGATACATGAATTTACCGAGGAATTATGAACATTTCGTTCTGTTTCCGCCTTGACCTATGCCATGACCAACAACTAAAGAAGCAATAAAAAGCACACCGTTAGACTGTCGCTTCACCTCAATACTTGGAAAACGAGTGCGCTTATGTATCAGCCTCATCTCGAAGACGGCCAGCTGTATGCTCGACTTGCAATGAATCGACGATTTTGATAGACACCTGGCCAGACAGCTCGTCGGCATTCCCGATGAGATGTCTGGCCGAGATAACTGCACCCGCGAAGCTTCCGTTGAATATTGTTTCAATATATTGTTTTTTAATGCTTTTCCTTTTTATGAGTGTACCACTGTGGCCGCGGGCTTGCGCATACGTCCCCGTTCTGTTTCATGGGTTTCCTATAGAACCGACGTGATGCATTGATCAGGAGGAAGCTTTAGCTGGGGGCTTTCTCTGATGCCGGCTACTCAAATGCATGAAAAATTGAAAAAAAAAACGCTTTTAGGAGAAATCCGTTGAACCGATTCTAATGAAGCTTGTTGCATTTAATAGAGAGACAATTAACAGGAACTGCAACAAAGACAACTTTGAAATGGCACAGAATTTTTTACAAGAATTGTCGGAATTCGGTAAATTTGAAAAAAAAGTACAAATTTGACAAATCCATAATTCAGCATCAAGAACAGATATCGTATTTCTATCAACTGCATGGGTTGGAGCATCCAAAGCGGGCAAATTTGATTTATGAATTTACCACTTATGTGAATTCGTTAAAATGCTTGGAAGGGTTTTTAAAATGCCATATTCACAAATTAGTGGTAAATTTCAGGGTGGCGTCTGATAAATCATTTTATCACACGCCACCCTGAAATCACACGCCACCCACGCCACCCTATCACAGCTTTCGCCCCACTTCCCCTACGTGTGCTCGGACCGCAAGTGCTTCGCGAGGCGTTCCCCGATGCCACGGACCACGAGTAAACGCTTATACACTTCGTAAACCTTACCATCACTTGGCATTACTAAGTTAGCATCACTTCGTATAGCCAGGACCAGCTAGGAACCGATCAGCCCCGCTGTGTGTGGCCTTGCGCCACACATGTGGCCTTGCCACACATGTGGCCTTATGTGGCCTTGCGCCACTAATGCAAGCTACCCCGGTTTTTCTTGGCGAACATTTGCCACATTGACAGTATTTATCTATCTCTCCGCCTACGTCTTGTTGCACTCACGGTCATTTCGTTAACTTGGTATGTACCAAAATTGGGAAACCATGACAAGAGTGTATGACGAACATAAATGATTGGTCATGACATGCGTGTCATGTAGGTCATGAAATAGCCGCCTACGTCATTGTGTTCTCATGGTCTTTTTGTTAACATAGTGGGTTCCCCGCACACTGCTTCGCATAACATCGATTCCCACAGGACGCGGGATCTGCCGGCTTTTTTTCTCTTCTTTTATCCTTCCGTAACAATATGTAGATATGTAGATGTAGAAAATATTTAGAAAATAGTTCAGGATGGTTGTAATTCAATATATTCAGATTAATTTCGATTAGTTAGATCTAAAAAAGAACAATTAAGTTTTCAGGAGTCAGTACTGGTGTTATATTCAATTAGCAATTTGGGCAGAGACCACGTGAGATATACATTCTGAGATACCGACTATTAATCGCTCCATTGCGTTTGCCTGTGCTTTTTAAACTGCAGCATCAATTGCCTGCTCACAGTCTGTGACTCTCCGCTTGCTACAGACGAACTCGTACCCCAATCCTTGGCGTATGAGCTGAATCGACCCAGACTACAACGGAACTTTCAATTGTGCACAGTGTGGTGGACATGTGAACTTGGGACACATGTTGTGGGGATGCGCGACGCAGGCCTCCTATCTGGAGGACAAGAACAAGTGGGACGGCGCTCTTAAGAGCAGCGAACTGCAAGACCAACTCTGGGCTGTCCAGAAGGCCCGCGAAGCGGCGGAGAGCCTAGGGCTCCCCGTCCCGACGTGGGAGGTGCCCTCTACACCTTGACGAACAGTCTGGTGTCCTTCAGGACCCTTTTTGGAAATAAAGTTTAGCCACCACCATCAATTGCCTGCTAAATAGTCGCGTCTGTGAAGAAAAGGTTGACGTGCTGTAACGCCAGCGTACCTGCGAGCCCTCTCCTTAACAGTGGCAATAGCTTCTCTCCTAGAACACCTCTTTTGGCAATTACTAGCACCTGCATTTCTTGCACTCGAGCTGGACAGCTTGAATGGTCAGCGTGGTGTGATCCACCACAAAGGCAACACTTGTCATCTTAGGACACACAATCACCAATAGAGTGACCCTCACATGTGCCGCATTGTAAACGAGATTTACAACCGCCAGCAGTGTCGCCTTATCGCCGCAATTCCGGCATTGTAGGCGACATCACTGAATCAGATGGGACCCATATTCCACATAATGATTGCAGCAGTAAACCGCTACCACGCCTCCCATAGAGAGCCTCTTCAAGGTCTCCTATGGACTTAGTTGCGAGTGGACGCCACGCACGATGCCCTTTATGCATGCAAGATTTGGTGGTATATACGCACTCACCGGTATGGTTGCAAACGAGGAACACTTTAGCAGGTCCGTTCCACACGCCTGGTCTGGATACTTGTAGGCTGTCCCACCTCGACCGAACTGCCGGACGTCAGTGATGCTCGGGCAGCTTGAGAGTCACCACATGCAGTTGTTCTCGGATAGCAATAAGGTTCTTCAACCTGATATAGTCCCCATGCAAGGGAACCGGCGCGACGGAAATGCTGCTCATGCCGCTGCGGAGAAAGAGGACAAGAGGTAGTTCATTTTGAAGAGAGGTTCACCAAGGAGAACTCCCCTGTCCTGGAGAATTCCTGGCACATAACTGCAGTCTCGAATGTACCAAAATGAAGAAAATGGCCTGCTTCAACCTAAAATGAAAACATAAGTAAACACAGCAATCAACAAAACTAACGATAAATTACCCTATACTTGAACAACCCGGCCAAGAGTGCAAGCCAAGAAGGAGAACGGCTGTTGTCACCTCGGATAAATTCTTGGCGTTATCGTTGTTGCTGTGTCGCTAAATCAGCTGGCCACCAGATCCACAGGGCGTGTAGAAAAAGAATGAACGTGCGCAGGCTAGTACTGCGCGAAAAGAAGTGGGGAACGCAAGCGAAATCTAGTCAAAATAATATAAAAAGTAATCCATCTCTTGCTAAATGAATTTACTTCTCAGGGTATTCTGTGCTCGAGACAAAAAGTATTTAGGTCTCAGTGTTCTATGTGGTTAGCTCACATTTTTTTAGAAAGCTGCATTCGACTCGCAGGATTATCAGGAAACCGTATCAGCATTAGTAACTTCAGACATTGCAATAGCTTATTATTGTCTCGATTATAGAAATTAAATTTCTAAATTAGCAAGCTGTGCTCTTCCAGACTGGATACCTGGGTACAGCAGTTCCTTTCTGGTTGACAATTCCTTTGTTTCAAGGATGGGGGGCACATCGGGTACATACAAACAGACGAGAGGCGTACGGCAGGGATAAGTACTTTCTCCGCTTTTGTTTAATATTTTTTGTCATCTTCTGTCCCAGTTCGTGCAGATGACATTGCATTTTTCTCCTCATAGATATATGAATACGTTATACCAAATTTTACAGCCATATTTGTCTCAACTCGAGTCCTGGTTGGACGGACCGTCTCTTTGCCTTAACGTCAAGAAATGCTCGTTACTTGTGTTCCCAATGCCACATCCCGTTTTTATTTCTCTTCATTATCGAAATGGACCGATACCGCAAGTTGCAGCATTGAAGTGCTTAAGGATAACGTATGTTGGTAAGCTAAACTGGCCGCAGAAAATCGAAGCAAACGCTAGTAACTGGGAACGTGCAAGAGGATTGTTGCGCCGGTTCAGAAATTAAAACACAGGTACGCGTAGGGCTACGTTACTGATGATTTAGAAACTTTGCGTCCGCCGCATTCTCGAATTTGGTTGCGTTCTTTTTCCAGAATGTGCAGCATACAAGCTAAGACCTTTAATACTACTAGAAAGGCAAGCGCTGCGTCTTTGTCTTGGGCTGCCAAGTTTTGTAGCTAACAATGTGCTTTATCTGGAGGCCGGAATTATTCCGCTTGAGTCCAGATTTAAGCAAATTAGTGTCCTGACTTTTTTCCTGAAGCTTTACGATTCATACCTCTCCCATTTGCAACCCGTTTTCATCAACTCTCCCGATTCATATTCAGAACATGTTCGCGGCGTTATGGACAGCCACAAGTTGTTTTTGTTCAGGTGCTGTTATCAAAATCAAGTTTGTCTACCGTGCCTGATTTCTCAAAAACAAATTCGTTGAATGTGAAACCAATTTTTGATTAGATGTTTTTTTTTTCAAAACACGCATAACTTCTTCCAGCGCGCATACCTGAAGGTCTCCTTCACATCAGCTTAGAAAATTTCCGTCTCACTTGGTAATTCTACGGACGCAACACAAAGTTTAGAGAAGGCCGGAGTTGGCATCTTTTCAAACCAACTGGTCTATTGCTCTCCGTCTCGCTGATTACAACCCAATATTCTCGCAGAATTTCTAACATTTATTCTGGTGATCAAAAAATTGGGCCCAAGGAAATCTATAGTAATTGCTACAGATGCGCTTTCGGTCTGTAATACTTAACTTCTAATAATCGGTCACACCTGCTGAGCATATTACGGCGAAGCTGTTTATGGCTAGGGTTCTGTGCATTTTTGTTCTGCGTCAACAAAAACTCAGATCCCGAATTTGATGCAATAAAACACGCGGAAGAAACGACGACGACGACGAGAGCACGCGGTGTTCCAAACAGCACGAGTGCTCGAGGCGCGTGACCCGAGCCGTGATCGAGAGAAAACCAGCGACGGAGGAGAGAGAGAAAGCGGGGATGTTAACCAGAATTTCGCCTGGTTGGCTACCCTACTCTGGGGGACGGGAAATAGGGAATAGAAAGATGAGATAGATGAGCTGTCTTGGACCGGCTGCAGCCACTCATGGCAGTGCAGGGGACTACAGGAAGGATCCCCCTTCAGCGGCACGTACGATAGTCCCCGGGACGCCACGTCGGCACTTGAGTAAGGCGCCGGAAGAAAGCAGCGGCCGAACCCGTCGGGCCTCTCCGCCGCGTCAGCGACGGCGACCGGGATACACAGGCGACGAAACCAAGGCGACGAAACCTTCAGGATCACGGGAGTAGCGACTTCGGGAGAAGAGACGCGCCGCGACTTGGACGAAGATACACACGAGTCAGCGTCAACAACGTGAGAACATTCCACATAAGCAGCTACGCAGCCCGATAGGCTAGAGGTGTCCGACTGTGAGGAGCGTAGGGCTAAGACTGGATTAAAGGACACCTTAATTAGGTGATAGTTTTGCATATGGTTACACTTGGTTTGTTTAATACTCAGTTTCTTTTAGATGCGAAGCAGCTCATGGCGGGGGCTTTGTCCGTCCCTCCCGCGGCGTCCCACACCCCCACAGCGCATGCGCGTCCCCTCCCCCTCTCCTCTCCTTTCCTACGCTCCTCCCTTTCTCTCCTCTAGGAATCCGGAGCGGCGCGCACGACAGGTGGTGCAACAGCTGCATACTCCGCTGGGGGCGCCACGGTAGTTCCGCGGTATGAAAATGACGGAGCGCGCGGGCGCCTCATTCTCTCTCCTGTGCAGAGCCGCGATGAGCGCTCGGCCCGATGCCGCGAAACCATCTCCCGCTCAAGCTAACCATCTCCCCGCTGCTTCGCATCCACACATGGTTTCCTTTAGCGGGAGATGGAGTAATTTTTTTAGTGGGAACTTTTGCTTTGTTGGTTTGTTTCATTAAATCATGTGTCCGTCATACGTCTCCTAGTTCATCTCGAAAACATCCATGCCCCCGAGATCCTTGACAACAATTGGCGAGCCTGCCAGGATACGTTCCAGGATTCATTCTGGCCCAGTCACTGATACACGGGAGTTGCAGAGATGGAGAGGGAACGTTTGGCGGCGATAGCGAAAGATTTTAACATGTCGAAGGACGAGGCGATGACGTTCTTTGAGTACATTCAACAACAGAAAGAAAATGAGCACGAACGAGTACGCCAACATCACAAAAGGGAAAAAAAAAATTAGACCATCTTCCCGTAGGGGAACCCTGAGTAGTATGCGAAGCAGCCATGGGGTCCGACTCAAGTTCCCATTAGTTTTCAGACCGGCCTGTCGCCGCTGCCGTTTCGTGGCAGCGGCTCGAGCCCTCTTCTCCGCGGCGCGGTCCACGGCGCTGACACTGGCGTTGACGCTGGCGCTGTCCGTGGCACGCATCGCGGCGTTGCGGGAGGAGAATGAGAGGACGAAGTGAATGATGAGTTGGCGAAGCACCAGGGGATCATTCGGGCCGGAAGCGCCGAAAGCGTTCTCCGGAAGCGCCGGAAGCGGAAGCCGGCTTCCGGTTCCGGTTTCCGGAATCCGGAGCTTGGCGTGCCTATACTATACATATACATGCAAGGAGAGGAGGGGGAGGATGATGCGCATGCGCAGTGCGGGTGTGGACGTCGCACGGCGGATGGAGGGAGGGACATAGCCCCGACCATAAGCTGCTTCGCATCCAAAAGAAATTTTGGGGTTAAAGATAAGACTAGCGCAGATGGGCGCGGACCCTCATGATGGCACGTGTACACCCGGATCGGCGTTATCCGACTCACTTTCTTCCAGGCCAAAACAGTTTTGCCCTAGAAAACTAATGGCACCTTTCGATGAGCGAAGGGATGACCTAGATGCATATTTGCATTGGTTTCAAAGGATAAAAGTCGGCCAAGGCTGGTAGAGGAGCGAGTGGGCTAACGCTTTAAGCCTGTGTTTAGTGGGCGAGCTGTGGGTGTGTTTTATTTATTATTTATTTATTTATTTATTTATTTATTTATTTATTTATTTACTTATGATACCCTCAGGGTCCACAGACATTACAGAGGGGAGCGGTGTAAAATACAGAAAAACAAAATTTTAATTACAAGAAGCAGCACAATGTTTCTAGTTATGTGATAATAGTTATGAAGAGGCAGAATACATGTTACAAAAAATACAAATACAAAGAACCAGTCCAGTGTTTCTCATTATACAATAATTGCTATAAAGAGGCAAAATACAACAAGATGTTACAATGCATTCGTTAATGAAGTCACAAATTTTTCATGATCTGAGATTGTTGCTAACAATTTGGGAAGGCAATGTGTTTGGTCGGATGTCCGCAGAATAATCGTTGTGGGTGAGCAATGTGGTATTGGATAGAGCTATCAGAAACGAAAAAAACAAACATATGAAGCGGTTCGCGACAAAATTGTGGGTGAGCAATTCCTTGCCATATGTAGCAATGGTTTAGCCATATTTCTGAAAGAGAACATTACAGTCTGTGAAGGAGGTGGCAGAACAAACGGACCAGTTTATAGAGGCGCAGGGGTTGAGAAATTTGGGAAACAGTGTTCGAGATGCTCCCACTGTAGAGGAAGATGAGCTGAGAGAGAGACCCCAAATGGGTGGGCGCAGGGCCCAGCCGAGATGTTTCCTCTGTGACCGTCCCGATCATCAGGCAATTTATTCTCGTGTGGGACGTGATGACCAACCTGAGCGGAGATATTGCGAATGGCGTAACAAGAGTGGACATAACACCGGAGAATGTAGACGCATAACAGAAAAAGCGTTAGCAGTTACAGCGCCTAGTGACACTAGCGAAGTTCACAGGTCCGTAGAAAAGGAGAAATTAGAAGTTGTAAGTGTAGCCATTGTAGACAGGAAAGAGCAAGATATGCCAGTGGTAGAAGGTAAAGCAGAGGGGAAGAAGGCTACCGTATTAAGAGACACGGGTGGGAATACCGTATTAGTAAGGAGAAGTTTAATACCTCCAAAAAGCATGACGGGGCAAGTGAAACCTGTTGTGTTCGTGGACAGCACGATGAGATACCTCCCAGTGGCTCAGATCCACAAATGCACGCGGTATTATACCGGAATGGTGACAGCCAGGTGCGTAGAACACACCCTGTATGACCTGATCTTAGGTAATATACCAGGAGCGAGAGGAGTAGAGGACCCAATGTGGCGCAATGAACTTACTGGAGCAAGCAGACTTAGGAATTGTGATGGCATTAAGGGGAATAAAGGTCAAGAGGTCAACACGCCTATAATAGTGAGACAACTCGGTATATCCGTGGAAGAGCTGGGAAGGCCGCAGAGAGAGGACAGAACACTTAGATAAGCGATGGGAAGGATAGGCGGTACACCTATGCTAGAAGGGTTCAGAGCAGGAGTTTCTGCTTTCGTTACTCCAGACGGCCTGTACGAGTTCAAAGCACTTTCATTTGGCCTCTGCTGTGCGCCGGCGACATTCCAGCGCATGATGGACAGTGTCCTCTCGGGTCTCAAATGGCAGTCGTGCTTAGTTTACTTAGACGACGTGGTGGTATTTTCTGCAACATTCGACCAGCATGTACAGAGGCTGCGTTTAGTGCTCCAAGCTATCCGCTCCGCAGGCCTGACCATTAAACCTGAAAAATGCCAGTTTGGTTTCCAAGAACTTCGTTTTCTGGGTCACGTAATCAGCGCACAAGGTGTTGGCCCGGACCCGACAAGACTGCTGCCGTTGCGCGATTTCCGAAGCCGACAGACAAGAAGGCAGTCCGGGGATTTTTGGGACTATGCGCTTATTACAGGCGATTTGTAGAAAACTTCTCCAAAATTGCCGAACCTCTAACGGGACTTACTAAAGAAGACGTACCCTTCATGTGGCATGCAGAGCAAGAGGTTGCCTTCAATGAATTAAAGAAACGATTGCAAGCCCCACCGATCCTCGCGCACTTCGACGAGACGGCGGAGACAGAAGTCCATACCGATGCAAGCAATCTTGGTCTCGGCGCCGTTCTAGTTCAATGGCAAAACGGGGAAGAGAAAGTCACAGCGTATGCTAGCCGTACCCTCTCGAAAGCTCAAACAAACTACTCTTTGACGGAAAAGGAGTGTTTGGCTGTCATAGGGGCCATCAGCAAGTTCCGACCTTACCTCTACGGCAGGCCGTTCCGTGCAGTCAGCGATCACCATTCCCTTTGCTGGCTGGCAAGCCTAAAGGACCCATCCGGACGACTTGCGAGGTGGAGTCTCAGGCTCCAAGAATACATTACGGTTGTATACAGGTCTGGGAAAAAACATCACGATGATGACTGCTTGACGATGCTGACATAGCATCCAGTGCACAACCACACTGGATGCTATGTTACCAGTAGACACTGACAACCCATACGACGTGGATGACTTCCTACAACGAGCTGAAGAAGCCCGGCAGTTGGCACGGTTTACGTATACGCCAGCAACAACGTAGGGACGCAAGCTACTACAACCTGCGCCGCAGAGAAGTTCAGTACCAGCCAGTGATAAAGTGTGGGTATGGGCACCAGTGCGTCGTCGCGCGCGGCCTGTCTGAAAAACTCCTTCGCCGATACTTTGGTCCTTACGAAGTTATTCGCTGAGTAGGTGACCTGAATTATGAAGTCGTTCCTCATGGACAAGTGCTGTCAAAGCGCCAAAACCTTGCGGAGGTCGTACATGTAGTCCGCATGAAGCCGTACTTCGACAGGCAATGAAAACACTTCTGTATATGAAATTTGCTTCACACGCATCGGGGCGATGCGTTTACGGAGGGTAGTAATGCCGCAGAGATGGGTAGTAATGCCGCAGAGATATCTCCACGTGCCAGTTACGAGCAGTCTCGCGAAGTATCCTTCCTGGCGTCTCATCGCACCACCGTTAGAAGAGCGCCAGCAACGCCTTGCGCATGGCGAGACAGCGCGTGTCTCTCGTGCACGCGGTTGCGCGTGTGCTCAATCTGCGGACGTGGTTGACTGTGGAACGGGATCCTGTGAACTCTGCTTGCCAATTGAGTGTATGTGTTTTAGTCTTAAGTTTCCGGGCACAAGTTTGCCCACAATAAACGAGTTTGTTTAGTGTGCTTCACTGAAGAGTGCTACAATATGAGCTAAAAAATGGCCTGGTATCTAGAAAATTTTTGAGTGAAGGCAAATGCATGATGCAATTGATGCTGCCCATACAACACAGAAGAGGCCTAATGGAGAAGAGTCATGCTAGCGGGCATAGAAATAGAAGGCAGAAGGTAGAAGCACTAACCAAGACGGTATATTAATTGGCCGGGGGTACACAGGGATGTACATAGTTTTGTGAGTATATATAGGTGTTGTAAACCCCATGAAGGAGCCGATAGTGATTTAGTGCTTTTAACAGTCTGTAGTTCTTTTGATTAGCGGTCATATAGTGCTCTCGACGATAGGTTCCGGAACAATGCGAACAGTTGAGCGCAGTGTATTATGTGGTGAAAGGTGAAATGTGCACGACAGTGTGGTGGTGAGTAGTGAGCGATCAGTAGACAAGAAAACGCAAGTCACCGCAGAAGAGTCCAGCTCGCAACAAAGAAGACCGACAGAAAGCAGTCTTTCGATAAAAACCTATTGAAGAGGGGGCCAATGTCATGAGTAGCGGGACAACACGCGGAAGAAACGACGACGAAGAGCACGGGGTGTTCCAAAAAGCACGAGCGCTCGAGGCACGTGACCCGAGCTGTGATCGATAGAAAACCAGCGATGAGCTGTCATTATCGACGTGGCTCTGGGCCACGGTGCAAGATATATACTCTTTAGGTGGGGACACTTCTCGGCTTGCTTGCTAGACGCGGTCGACCAGATAAAGTAGCACGGGCGCGCGTCTATCGGGGCGGTGACGGCAGCCAATACCTATCGGCGAAACGACGCAACTTCAGTTAGAACGCACGCGAAAGCGTGCGCCGACAAGGAACGCGCGCATGCCCTCTCCCCGGTGACCTACTTTCGTGCGTCACTCAATCATTTCGGATTTCCCGCGAACCGCCGGTTGCTATAACAACGGGAAATTAAACCAATAAAAAGCTTTCTGTGTGGAAGTTGCGTCGTACTGCCGATAGGTATCCGCTGCCGTCACCGGGCAGATCGGCGCGCGCCTTTGCTACTTTATCTGGTTGATCGAGTCTGGCGAGTGTCCTCACCTAAAGAGTATATATCTAACACCAGTGCTTTGGGCCAAGAAGGTGGCATCGTCAGCATCGCACTGGTGACGGGAGCCATGGAGGTTCGGTCAAGTCCGTGACGCTGGCAGTCCAGGGTGTGGCCATTCCTCTCTCGGCGACATTCGAGCGAGGCTCTTTGGACTGGCTGCAGCACCTCACGGCAGTGCCGGGCACTGCCGTGAGGTGTGGGGCTGCAGCAGAATGCAGCGGCTACTGCCGTGAGGGGCGGCAGAGGCCTGCAGCGGAGGGGCTGCAGCGGTTTGGAAACCCCTCACTGCCGTGAGGGGCTTTAAAACAGCGGCGCGCCGCGGTTTGCTCCTTGCAAAAATACCATCGAGATGGCGCTCGCCTCCTCGGCAGCCGCATTCGGAGGTGAAGTTGGAGAAAAAAGAAAGCCGCAGTTGCCGGGAAGCCTGATAAGCAGCCAGGGGTCTTTGAATGCTATCGCGTTCCACTCTTAAAGGCGAAACTTAAGCGTCCTCCAAATTTTTATAATAAGAGCTTGTCACAAAAGAGCGCATAATCGAAGGGCGCGCCGCACGCCACTCAAGCCAGCGAAGAAGCAAGCACGCCCCGCGGCAACTTCGACAGAGGAAGAGAGCCCATACGCCACAGACAGCCGACGCGACCAACGGAGTTTACAAGCTTCGACAAGATAAGCGAAGATGACGGTATCGAGAAAGGAGAGAGAACGCGCGCCCGAAGACCCTCTCAGACGGCGAGTCAAGAGAGAGAAGGAGTATTACAGCGTGAGCGTGCGCTTACGGATGAGTCACCACCCCCACTCGACGACGCTCCGACGGCCGTGGTCGAAAACGTGAAAAATGTTTAGAAGACTCCCAGGCTTTGTTCATGCTACGGGATCACGACTGCGACCGAAGGTTCGAGAAGCACCAGAGAAGGCAATGAAAGCGCCGTGCAGAGATCAACAGGGGGATAAGACCACGCCGGTGAAGAGATGTGACGTGAAGGGCGGGCGTCTGCGGAAGAAGGGGATTCCCCGGCAAGCTAACCGACGAGTTCATCGAGCGTCTGCATTTCCGGAAGTCCCTTCTTCAAGATTTGCCTCGAGCTACGCCGAGATCGTCCGGCTCAAGACCAGCACGGGTGAATACGATTCGACACATTGTGTTACTATTCATTTACATGCTGAACTCTTAGTGCTTGTCGTTAATTATTTTCCAGTGTTTTGTTAATGCCCATCTGAATTGTATTGTGATGTGCCTAGCCGAAGTGTGCACGTGTGTAGTAACTGCCTTATTTGAAGAATGTATTTTGTTTGTTTTGAAGACTCTGGGCTCTCACTGGGTCTTTGGACCACAACCGGCGTTCGCTGGCGCACCAGAGGGCCCCTTATTAATTGTCCTTGCTTTCGTGGGGTTATTTTCGGAAGCTGATAATTCGGATTCAGAATTTGGCCCGGCGTTTGCGCCTCGTTCACGGGGTGTGTGACAGAGCTATATTTAAACGTCTTTTATCTGTAATTGTAATAAATTATCCCTACTTTCCACAAATGATTTTCGACATCAAAAATGTCAGTGGAACACGAGGCTTTCTCGACAATGCGAGGTGACGCTATCAAACTTCCGTTATAGAGTTCCGCGCATACACTTTTACCTTCTGTCACAAAAGAGCGCG
Organism: Dermacentor silvarum; assembly: GCF_013339745.2. NCBI lineage: Eukaryota > Metazoa > Arthropoda > Arachnida > Ixodida > Ixodidae > Dermacentor > Dermacentor silvarum. The sequence goes on from NC_051164.1 coordinate 60,337,155, forward strand.
TAATCCAAGCGCGCGCCGCGTGTCACGCAAGCCAGCGAAAGAACACGCCGGCCCCGCGGCAACTTCAACATGTAATGTGAAGACCGAGCGTCTGCGGAAGAAGGGGATTCCCCGGCAAGCTAGTCGACGAGTTCATCGAGCGTCTGCATTTCCGGAAGAAGTTCCTTCTTCGAGATTTGCCCCGAGCTACGCCGAGATCGTCTCACTCCAGGACGAGCACGGTGAATACGATTGGACACTTAGTGTTACTATTCGTTTTGTAATTTACGTGTTGGACTCTTAGTGCTTGTCGTGAATTATTTTCTATTTTCTCGTGTTTGTTAATACCCATCTGAATTGTTTTGTGTCTAGCCTAAGTGTGCAAGTGTGTGTGTAACTGCCTTGTGTGAGTAATATATTTTGTTTTGTTTTGACAACTCTGGGCTCTGACTAGGTCTTTGGACAGCAACCGGCGTTCGCTGGCGCACCAGAGGGCCCATTCTTAATTGTACTTGCTTTCGTGGGATTATTTTCGGAAGCTGATAAATCGGCTTTCGAATATGGTCCGGCGTCTGCACCTCGTTCACGGGGTCTGTGACACCTTCATAGACTTGGTTTATCCACGACTAACCTCTGTTATTCTTCTAATGAACCAGAAACTATGGACTATTTCTTTTTTTGTTGCACCCGCTTCTCCCTCCGCAGAATGTTCCTCAAAAATGTTGTCCTTTGGTGCCTGTCAATTAGGCACAATCCATAGGTCGATGATTACTTCAGTGCACAAGTTTATTGAAGTGTTCCGAAGGTTTGTTTGCTTGCTTGCTTCCTATACCCTGGCGTATATCCACAACGGGGGATTGGCCAAGAAGCCGGCGGTTAAATGGGTGGGGCGGGCGGAGAAAACATGAAGGAAGAAGTATTGAGGGTACAGTAGAAATTATTCCATAAAACAAACTGACGTTAGAGCATTTTTTTATCTTATAGGGAAACGTGTGCTTTTTGAAAGGAGAGCAAGCTAGAAGGTAATAAATTTCAATCAGTTTAATTTGAATTTATAAATTAATAAATAACAAATCAGTAAATTAACGTAAACTGGAATTTTGTAAACAATAAACAATAAATCTGTAAATTAACTAGGTATTCTCCTTGTGTAACCGAGGAACTCGCATACGGCCCTGCATACGTTCCTGTGGCTAAAACCCAGTGTAGATGCCCCAAAGGATAGAATGATTTCAGTGTTTATAGCTAATTCCTAATTTTGGAATGGAATGTCGAAGTATTTCTTTCTCTGGATTGCGAATCGGCGACAGGCTTAATAAAAATTATCAATGGTTTCAGGTTCTTTGCAAAAATGACAGAGGAGACATCGCCAGACCAGACCTGTGTAGATAAACATTTAGCGGTGGAATACGGCTTCGTAATTTTGTAAGGGAGATTTCCAATTTACGTGTGGGACACCATTGGTTGTCCCAAGCGTAAAGCAAATGCTTTAAGTCTGATTTGCAATGTCTGTTTTGCAGAGTAATTTAAAAGAGATAGCTTTCTAAACCTAGCCGCGGTGATACAGGCAGAAGTCGGCAGAACATACATGGCTGGTCCATGTAGGGATGTACACCCGTGATCAAAAGTATACTGGCCATAGGGATCGCGAAAAAACTGAATTTCCTTTGTAATTCACAAGCATAAACAGGAATTGACGAGTACACTGAAAAGTTCGCAATGCCATGTTTGGACTGCAGTCCTCAATTTCAAGTTGTTTCACAGGCAGAGGAAAAAATTGGCTTCCTCGCGTAACCCCTGGTCCGTATGCTTTTGCTCACGGGTGTACGTGCAAGTGCGTCGGCCATTTCATTTAAAAACGAACCACGGTGACCTGGTACCCATATTAAGCGCACCAGGCGTAAGGTCGAAGGGATTAATGTTTCTAGTTCATTCAAAACTGAAATGTCTGAGTATGAGGTGAGTGCTGTGCAAACTGACAACGAATCAATTACTATTACAGCTGTCGAAGAATTTCTAGGAAGTTCTCGAAGAGCTAAAGTAAGTGCTAATAATTCTGCCTGAAATATAGGTGTAAAATCAGGAAGTCGCATTGAATAGGACCAGGATAGCGCCTCAGAAAAAATGCCTACACCCGCTTTCTCGTCACACACTGATGCATCCGTCGCTATTACAGTATTGATTTTCATATGCGCTAAATGGTCGTGTAATATTCCGCTTAGATATTTAGTTGACAGGAGTTTAGCACTAGAACGAAATATTTTGTCAAATTCAATTCTAATAGCATTTACGGTTTATTTAGGGGAATGATCTCGCGTATCTGAACATTTAGTGGCTCTAGCTGTATCGAGCGAATACAGCGTCTTGCTGCGCGCTTTATTTTTTCTAAATACGAGAGAACTGAATCTGTTACTGCATTGATTGATAAAGCAAACCTTCCAAATCTAGATTCACGCAGGAAAATAGCCAGGCTAAAATATTTAAATGCGAAGCATTTCTTGGCGAACATATGCCACTTTCACAGTATCTATCTATCTATCTATCTATCTATCTATCTATCTATCTATCTATCTATCTATCTATCTATCTATCTATCTATCTATCTATCTATTCTATCTATCTATCTATCTATCTATCTATCTATCTATCTATCTATCTATCTATCTATCTATCTATATAGCCGCCTACGCCTTGGTGCTCTGATGGTCGTTTCGTTAACTTGGTAGGTACCAAAATTGGTGTAGTACGAGAATTGTTGACAAACATAAATTATCGGTCATGACATGAATATCATGACATGCGTGTCATGTAGGTCATGACAATGACCCAGCGAAAAAGTTAAACACTCAAAAACCACTCAAATGGGTTCGGACGTCGGTACTAAGTGAAGGAAACACTAAAGGATGGAGGTAGAAGTCATAGTCGTGAGCATGACTCAGCAAAAATGACAATGACTCAGCGAATAAAGAATAACGCTTAAAACCACTGAAAGTATTACTGACGTGGGTACTATGTTAAGTAGTGGTATGGTGGTAGTGGTCATAGTCATGAGCACGACGCAGCAAAAATGACAATAACTCAGCGAAAAAAAAAGTAGCACGCAAAAACCACTGGAATGGGTTCGCACGTAGGCACTAAGTGAAGGAAACACTAAATGATGATGGTAGAAGCCATAGTCATCAGCATGACTCAGCAAAATTGACGATGACTCAGCGAAAAAGGATTAACACAAAAACCACTGGAAGATGTTCGGACGTGGGCACTAAGTGAAGGCAATACTAAATGATGATGTTAGAAGTCACACTCATGACCATGAGTCAGCCAAAATGACAATGACTCAGCGAAAAAATTAACACTCAGAAACCATTGGAATGGGTTCGGATGTGGTACTAAGTGAAGGACAAGGCTAAAGGTTGATGGTCGAAGTCATAGCCATGAGCATGAGTAAGGCTTTCGCCTTAAGGCCTTTTAGGCCCAGCTAAAGGGACTCCTGAGGAACTTATGACATGAATGTCATGACATGCGTGTCATGTAGCTCATGAAACAGCCGCCTACGTATTGGTGCTCTCATGGTCGTTTCGTAAACTTGGTAGGCTCCCCGCACATTGCTTCGTATAACATCGATTCCCACCAGGCGTGGGATCTACCGGCTTTTTTTTATGAATTGTACAATGGCATGTTAAACATAAATCCCGGACTCTACTCGCGGCCTCCTGGCAGAGTGTCGCCTCTGTCCTGTCACCCATACATTGTTACACCTTATGTGTCTAGAGTTGATGTTTACAAACATTCGTTTCTGGTCAAAACTATAGAAGAGTGGAACAAGCTTAACTCAGAAATATTTGACGGTACAAATTCGCTTGCGAGTTAAAAAAAAGCCTAGAATTATATGCTTAAATTCAATGTTATTTTTTTTTCATATGGCGTTGTACTACGCCGTTTCTGCAGCTGTTTTGTTTATGCTGTTGTAGGCTGTTTATACATGTTTGCTTTCAGTTTGCATTGTGCTGCTTATATTAAGCTGTTTGTATATTCGCTCTTAGTGTTGTGAATTTTCCCGCGCTGTAACAGCCCGAACGGGCTCACAGTGTCGAAAATAAAAATAAATAAAATAAATAAACAAAAAGAACCTGCGGGTTGTATTATAGACGGGACCATGTTTCTTCAAAGAACGCTGATATTTCCTTAATAAATACATACTGTGATCGTCTCAATGAAGATGCGTAAATGCTTATGTAGGTTTTTACTCTAAGGATGCGGAATCTGCAAACGAGTGCGGGTAATCGGGCTTCTTGATATAATACATTAATTATTCGCAACTAATTTTGGCAATCCAAGACAAATCCGCAGGCCCTCTCTCTCTAGAAGAACGAGGGGTTTAATCTTGTATGCTGGCCAACGAGAGAATTAAACGCACCCAAATTCCAATATGGGTCGAACATACATAGGATAAGTCATATTGAGAGTGTCCCTGCGTAGCCCAGAGCGGCAGTGACCGGCAGTGACCGGCGGTGAGCCTAATGCAGTCCTATACCCAAACGCGCGCCGGGGGGCGGGGGGAGGGGAGGGAAGGGAGGCGACGTTTAGCTGCGGCACTAAGTGCCTATTTATATAAAAAAATCACAGCATATCCACGGGGTGAATGATGATGAGTGGGCGAAGCTCCGGAGGGAATCATCGGATCTCCCGCTTAAGGGGACGCTAGCACAAACGCGTTAGAAACGTGCAGTACTCTCTAGTAAGGGGGAGCGGCCACAGCGTCTTACGCAGCCATTTACACATGCCGGAACGTGCACCGCGTTTGCCGACGCCATCACATGACTGCTGAGAGAGTATACCCCCCGTATTCATAAACGCTCCTCGACTTGAACTTGACTTGCCACCGCCTTGGGCAGCGCGTTCGAAACGCGTTGAAGGTAAGGCGGAGAGGCCACAGCGTCTTACACGGGCCGTAACGCGCTAGCACAAACGCGTTAGAAACGCGCTAGAAACGCGGCCTTTCGTTAATGTTGGGTATTTATTGCCATCGTGGTGCGTGTATCTATATACGCTTCGTGGCGTAGTGGTTAGCGCCGCGCGTTCGGAAGCGAGGGGTCCCTGGTTCGATTCCGCGCTACGGACACAACTTTCGGAATTTTTTTTTCATAAAACGCCGGAAGCGCTCTCCGGAAGCCGGAAGCTGACTTCCGGAACCGGAAGCGGAACCGGAAGCGGAAGTCGGCTTCCGGTTATACTATACGTATACATATATATATGTATATATGGGTATACATACATATACGGACACACAACGCCATCTATTGAGCAATTCATAAAACTAGACGTGGCTACCTACTACGACGGGGACGAACGGGTGCCGCTATAAGGAGCTTCGCCCCTAAAACGTTGTGAGGCGACTAGGTGGTAAAGACTTCCGACGCTGCTCGACGAGTGTCCCGTTCTGATGTCAAAAACCTCCGAGCCGCCCCCAGAGGCTCCGGCAACAGTCACCAACGCCGCACGCGTTTCGTGTGAACGCGGGCAAAACGCCGACGGCGTCGACAACAGTTCTGTGTGTTGCCGGTGCTGCTGCATGTCCAAGTTTATACAGCTGATACAGCTACTATCATTACTCCGTATATCTCTCTACAAATTTGCTCTCGCAATTGATGCTTCGCCTTTCGGGTGAAACTGCGACAACTGTTTCGATGGATTTTACTTGAGAAATTCCATTTTTGTTCACTAACACCTTGTGCCACGCGAATGGCCTGTGTAGTCGGGCTGGTTCGGGATGATGTGGTTCGGCATGATTATTTCCGCCAGACGCCGAGGTTTAACGCCGACACCGACGCCGATTTCGGATTATCTGTGACACGCGGCCCTTAACGCTGTCACGCTAATATGCGCACTCCGCAGCCCATTGGGCCATGGACTATTGACCCTTTTCGCGGAGCAGTTTGTTCTAGAGAAACGAGATGGCGCTCACGGCTGCGCGCCATACCTCTCCTCAGCGACCGCGCACGAATACAAAATCATTGCCGTTTCTACCTTGCTTCTGTGCGATCAGCTGTCGGATCAACTGAGTTTTCGCTAACGCACTGTGCTCAGATCATGCTATATTGAATCATGTGGATTGAAGACGTGTGCAGTAGTTGGCTGCAAAAATAGTGAGTGGCATATTAAGGAATAGAATGAATCTGTGTGGCCAAGATCCCGTACCGCTGCTGCAACTGTCCGTACATGTTTCCGGCACTTCGAGATGTACGGCTTTCCTCGAGGATACAGAAAATTTCACATCCGTCAACTTTGTATCGCTAATCTTCAAAGAAAGGGCATGAGCGCCGCTACTTCGGCAAGTGTGTGTACCGCTCGTTAAACAATGATAAAGGGAATAGCGCCGCTTCCTGTGATAGTAGGTTTCGCGCACAGTATCTACACACATCTAAACCGACCAGCGCGGAAACTTACGCCCACTCTTTCGCCAACGTGTCAAGAATAAGTGAATGGGCCCACACTTGAATATATGCGCACTATATACGCACTATAACTGACGGTACTACACCGACAGCGCACGAAAAGTCGAAGCTGAATGTTTCGTGATGGTCCACAAGAGTAAGCGAGTTACTAGCGATAATACGTCTTTGCTACAAGGTATTACAATGCACACAACAGCTACGCGTTTTCAAAGCTTTGTACGCAGCAAGAACAAATCTAACGGAACTGAGCACACATGGGAGCCATTAGGCAGACAATGATCAGATAGTGACCGCACCGAGGAACTTTACTGAGTCAGAAACAAGACAACCCGCTGCTTCAAAATATTTGCCAAATAAAGAGCGAAGAGCAAAACACACTAACCCTGATTCAATTTACGAGCGTAATGTTTGGATAGCTTGGAATACATATTTAGCCCCGCTTTTTGAGCAAGCACCATATACGCTGTTCGCGCCGTTTCGACGTAGCTTAGTCAGCTGCGAAAGCACTTTTTCATGTTCTCTGAAGCTCTATAGCCAAAGCTTCGTCTCGTCCACCCAGTCACCGTCTGCGACATCTCCCAAAATAGAGGTTTGCTAAGCCGCACCGGAGTCATACACATCCATTGTAAACACGGAGGCAACGTAGGTAGTTGAGGCAAGCAATGGACGCGTCACCACGTGATCAAACATGGCAGTGCCCACGGGATCGCCTCGAAAGGGGTCAGTACGCAGTGACCCACGTTGACGGCAACCCTGTTAGGGACATCCCAGAAAGTGCGTTCATTATAATAATGCTAATTACACGAAAATAGTTAATGTGAAGCTTTCCGCATAAGAAGAAACACCCAGTATATAACCGCCTCGACGCCGCTAACATTCACCGTTCTCGTAGGCGAGCATACTCGCAATATGTCTCTGCTGCGATCGTGGGAGACGGTGGGCAGAAGCTTCGCACATTCTAGCTCACTGCCGAGGGACATTAGTGGCCCGAGTTGGCTCAGCTGTCACGACACGCTGTCATGACACGCTGGGCAATCAGGGCACGCGTTCCGTTTTCAGTCGGACAGGCGGGGCACATCAACGCGCCGATAGCGCGATGTTAGAAACCTGTTGTCTGAAATCTACGTATAGTTCAACTTTGAAGCATATTCGAAGTTACTATAATGTAGTGGTAACCTCGGACCCCGTATAGTTCGTTGACGTTCAGCTGGTTCTCGGTATCGTTGCACCAACAACTTCGGTAGAGGAGCGTATGCGAATGTGGCAACTGTACCGGCATTCGGGCATTCCACAACGCTGTCCCATTTTTGCAAAAAAAAAAATTATGCGTGGCTCTGCTGCCGGAAACACCAGAGACCAGCGGAGCTGAGGGAAGCCAAGTAGTGGCAAACCACACACTTAGTTTCCTGGCGTTCAGCATTTCTTCGCGCTGTTCTGCGTAGTATTACGATGAATTCAACCAGCCACGTTCAGAAGCCTCCGAACGCTCGGTTTCAGCTTCCCTAGCTCTCGCTTCAGTCTTTCGGAAGCAACTAGTGTCCAGTTCTCTGGTCGAAACCGGCCGGGCCAGCGCCAGTGGCATCGGCTGCAGTCACCGACACCGGGCGCGTTAGGCGCGAACGTGGTCGGCGTTGGCAGCAGCTCTACGCGTCCCACTACCACCTGCCTCACTCATCCTCTCCACTTCGCACAAATATTTTTATACTCTGCTTTCAATCTCTCTCAGCTCTCTCTCCCCCAGCTCGGCGAAGCTATCGCACAGCTGGTATGGGTTATGGCGTTTTTTGCTTACGCCGACACGAAAATTTCCTTGGCTGGTAGAGGTATACAGCTATACAGTATGCTTAAGCTTCGCCTTTAAGAGTGGAGCGCGATAGCGTTATTGGACGCCGTTGACGTCGACACCGACACCGTATTTTCTGCGACATTGAGGCTTAGTTTTCAACACTCCCCTCAATGCGGCCTGGAAATCAAAGTATAGCGAAACACCATCAGAATAGGAGGACGCTTAAGCTTCGCTTTTAAGAGTGGAACGCGATGGCATTCAAAGACCCCTGACTGCTTATCAGTCTTTTTTTCACCAGTTCTTGTTTACATTTTCATGCATATGCAACATGAAAACTACTAGAATGCATATTCTGTCAAAGAAATATAAACTTAAGGGTTTGCGGTGCTGTCAGCCGTGTCATGCTGACAGCACTGCTGTACGGGCAGCTCATTTGTCTTGCACTTTTATGAAGTACCAACTCGCCCTAATCTAGAATCCATGGTGGTTTGCCTGACTTGTCTTGCTGTTCATAGCACAGCATATAGATGCTGACTGCAAGTAAAAGTGTATAATGCAAAGCTACAAAGTGGTTCATAAGAACACTTTCATTTTGGCTATAACAGCAAGAGAGGAGCATGCACGTCCAGTGTGCAGAGGTTCTTGTATAAAGGTCCTCACAGCGGGAAAGTAAAAATGTTCCACAAATGTTCATTTTCCTTAAACATATTATTTAAGCTCAGGCCGCAGAAAAAATCAGTTTCTTTGCTTCAGACTTACTGCTCTAAAAATCATGTGTCGGCAGCTGCATGTGCTTTCAAGAAATTGCATAACAGCCAACATCAGCTGCTAAGAACAAACGCTAGTATGTAGGAATTGTTTGTGCAGGAGGAATATGTGGTGGTTGAATATGCACCCATGAATATGCATTGGTCCACCCTAAATAATAGTGAATATGTCATAGACAAAGTTGGTTATAATGTCAAACCATGCATTTATTTGCCGTCTGCTTACATCATACTGGTAAACAAATAATGACACTTAGATAACAGTAACTGAGAAAAAGAACGTGAACAGCACTGATAACACATTTAAATATATTTTTCATTAAACATCAAGGTCTTGTATCGCATATTAAGACACTCTACGAAGAGCTACAACTACAACACAATATATGTTGCCTTCCCATTTAGGTCAGACTTGGAAATTTTATGTTTTCTCGAGTTCCCTTATTTCAATGGCAGAACACAATTTATACTTCTTAGTAACAGCACAAATACTGTCCTTCCTCACTTTGTAATGTACAAAAACACAGCACAGTACCACTGCGGTTGGATACTATGCCCTGCCAAGCATCCAGCCGGTCTTTTTGCCTACATCAGTACTTCTGTTTGGGCGAGTCGGTACATCTTGAAACTTTTGGGTGACAGCGCAAACAGGCAACCACAAGAATGGAGACACCTACACACAAGCGCTGAGTGTACGTGTAAAAAAAAACTTTTTGCCTGAGCTTGCAGACATGGCAGCAAGTGTGAAGTAGTCAACACAGTCCAGGGGGTAGAGTACCACAGTCATCGAAGCACTGACAGCCAGCCTTTACTTTTGCGGAGGATGGCCAGCAGCACAAGCGATGCACACATGCTTCCCTCGCTAGCTTCACTTGCATCCAGAGACCTCACTGATTTCCAAGTCAATAATGCGCTAACCTGCAGAGACATGAATTACATCAAACTATGAAGTGCCATCTGAAAAACTGAAGTAAGCCATGTTTACTGTGGAAACAGGCTATGAAAATGCTTACAAACAACTTAAGCTTCACATAACTGCGAAACAAACAATAGTGACCTTATGCAGAATAATGCCAAACATTAAAAGCAAATTTCAGTAAAACCTAACCATTATAGCCGTAAGTTTGGAGACAAGAGCAAGGAAAGCACAGTAAAAAAATACCCACAACTTCCTTTATTGCGCTAAGCAGTTTAGACGTTGGTATCAATATATTCCTTTGACATAAAGCTTCCTTGCAATGCCAGGGCTGCTTGTTACATCCAGTTCAGTCTTGTAAGAGAACAATAATTAACAAATGAAGTGAATGCTCTACCACGGTACCAAAAGCACATTTCATTCGTGATGAAAGAAAGTTCCAATGAGTGAGTGGTAAATTTGACTTTGTTGGTACAACATATTGGTGAATTGCAGCCCAGATATTGACGACAGAAAAGACGAGACAATGTACGTGTGCTATCTTCCAACAAAAAGCTTTAATATCGTGACCCGTGTTTATAGCCGCCACTCATCACATTGCACACGCGCAATTCACACCCTCAGGAAGGTCAACTCCGTGTCTGATAAGTGTACAGATGCTGACACTCACAGAGCCAAGTCGCGCAATCTTTGGAGCCTCAATTATTTACCGTGTAGTTGATCACTGCTTCTGCTGACAACAATACACCGAGTAAACAATGGTTCACAGGCACACGAACTGCAACAACATGCAAGCCAACTGTCACACGCGTTTTTCTTGACATTGTACGAGTGTTCTCACAGCCGGTCATTGATGCAGCGTCCTGTTTGACCTATGTACTGTTTACGACAAGAGGGGTACACTAAACCATGTTGCTAACCTAGGTGACGAACGGATTTTTGTGCTTTTTGTTACACTTGTGTGCTGCGCTGCGACATTTCCTTCGATCGCAAAACTTTATAAGCTTCTTAGGTGCAGAGAAGACAACTTTAACTTTGAAACGATGTGCAGTTTTCATGATACTGCAGCTTATGAATGTATGACCGCCACTTTGTGTCTGTCAGATGCAGTGACCACAAGACTCGGCGCGTGTGCTTTTCAGAGTATAGGTCATGTGGTCACTGCATCTGACAGACATAAAAACTGGCCGTCATACCCTACATTCATAAGCTCTCACAATATCAAGAAAATTGCGTATCATTCTATAGTTGTGTAACCAAAGGCAATGTCGCAGTACGCCACACATATGTAACAAAAACACCAAATTCCGTTCGTCACCTGTTTTAGCAACGTGGTTTATTGTATCCCTCTTTCTTGTGGTAAATGGGACACATAGGTCAAATGGGACACTATCAATGACCGGCTGAGAGAACACTCATAGAATGTCAAGAAAAACGTGCGTGACGGTAGGCTTGAATGTCATTGCAGTTCGTGTGACTGTGCACCGTCGTTTGCTCAGTGTACTGTTTCCAGCAGAAGCGGTGATCAGCTAACACGTGAAATAATTGAGGCTGAAAAGATTTCGCGAGTTGGCTCTGTGTGTATTAGCACACCATCTGTACACTTGTCAGAGAAAGAGTAAACTTTCTTCCTAAGGGTGCGAATTGCGCATGTGCAATGTGGTGACTGACGGCTATTAACATGGGTCGGCGAAAACAAATCTTTTTGTTAAAAGTTGCCGCATGTCTGTTGTCTTGACTCTTCTGTCGTTGCCTACATCTCCACTGCAAATCACCGATAAATTTGTACGTGCATAGAAACTACTGGCTTGAAAGACTATATAGGGAAATTGGGTAAATAGAGGAGAAAGGGAGAAATCACAAAAATGGTCCATCCATGCCTCGTGTATGAAGTCCCAGACGGAGTGTGCTGGTCTGGGCTGGTTGGTACATCATTAGGACGGGAACAAACAGTGCAAGGACGGGACGAAGTGAGTACGACAGACAAGGAGTGAAGTGTCGCGTGGACTGTAGCGTCAAAGTAGACTAGACGTGGACTGTAGTGAAGGACTGTAGTGTCGCGTGGGCTGTTGTTATTGGGTATTGTCCTTTTTTAAGTGCTAATGTGCAGTTTCAGATATGTCTACACAATGTCTTCGTAGCCTGCGGAACTCCCACGATATATGTTTGGTCATCAGTCGAGTCCCTCAGTGGAATGTCGAACTGGTGTAGCACTTGCATCTCATTTCGGCGAGTCCTCACTTTGTGGACATCCATGTGTAGTTCTGTGGTTCCTCACTATAGCAGTACAAGATGTTATGGCGTAAGCTTTTCTTGAAAAGATGGCACTTGAAGCCCGTACTTTATCAGAGCATAGCTGGGGCGCGCCATAGCAAAAAAAAAAAAAAAAAAAACCAAGAACAGCATAAGGCAGTTTTATGTCGGCTACCTTCACAACAATACAAAAAAAATGACACATATATACAGTCAACTCTAAGTAACTTGACCTCAGTTAATTTGACTTTTTACTTTCGAACGCACTGCAATGTCCAAACAAGAAACCACATATTGCTATGGAACAAAACACACTTATTCGAATGCATAAGCGCGTCACTTTGGTGAATTCAGCCTCTACAGTGTCCCCTCATGCGAGCCGCGGCTACTAAGGTTTCAAAAGCAAGAAATTCAAAAAATTTCAACAGTTTCTTAAAACCCGAGACCCATGCGTACTGAATGAATTCAAACAACTGAGAAACAAATTGAACTCGGATCTAAAATACGCAAAGTCCAGTTATTTCCAAACTAAATACCAGGACGTTCAAAATGACAGCAAAAAGACATGGGAGATACTAAACAACATATGAGCAAGAAACGAAGCTGGCTGTGGGGTGAAAGAAACTTGTATTGACAATGTGCTTCTAACTGGGAACGATTTAGTAGAAGCAATGAATCGGCACTTCGTCAAAGTAGGTGTTTATTCAGGAAGGCGTGACACTTCCAATGACTGCGTACGTATAAATAGCTTGGTGGGGTCAATCATGTTTGCCCCTACAACGTCTCATGAAATTGAAAAAATAATAGGAAATATAAAAAACCAAATCGCTTGTGGTGACGACGGGTTAAAAGGTTTGCCCATTAAGCATGTGTTATGCTTGATAAGCCCCATATTATCGCATATAATAAATCAGATGCTTCTTAGTGGAGATTTCCCAGATGAATTGAAGATCGCAAAAGTTACACCTGTCTACAAAGGCGGGGGGAGACCAACATTAATAATTACAGGCCCATTTCAGTTCTGACAGTGTTTTCAAAGGTATTCGAATACGTCATCAATCACAGGCTAAACGGTTTTTTTAAGACGCACCGAGTAATAACAGAAGCTCAATACGGCTTTCAAGCAAACAAATCAGCGTGGATTGCGCTAATTGACATCAAGGATAAGATAATTGAAAATATAGAAAAAAAGCTGCTCACCTTTGGCTTATTTATAGATTTTAGCAAAGCCTTCGACACTGTTCAACATAATATTTTGTTAAGAAAATTAGAGAAATATGGCATTAGAGGGGTGGCGATAAAACTGATTCAGAGTTATCTAGAGAAACGTTGTCAATGTGTATGTGTTAACAAATGGTCCTCCAGCAAACTCGAAGTACAACAGGGCGTTCCCCAGGGCTCTATTCTGGGACCCCTACTCTTTCTTATATATATAAATGATATCACAACTATACATGGATCCCCGCAATTAATAATGTATGCAGACGATACTAATGTTTTTTTTTTCACCGGAGAAGCCATGCAATGTTTAGAGACCTCTGTCAATGACTACTTATTACAGTTATCTGCATGGCTTCATAGAAATTGTTTGAGCCTAAATATCAATAAAACAAAGTACGTCATTTTTAAGCCAATTAATAAATCTGACTGCTACCCGGTTAACATTAGTATTGAAGGACGTTTGCTGGAACAGGTTACTGAACAAAAGTTTTTAGGTGTCTGGTTTAGCCACAACCTCTCATGGAATACTCACGTTAATCAACTAAAATCCAGCCTGCCTCACACCATTGGGTGCATTTACAAAGTACAACATCTAATACCCAAACGCTTAAAACAAGTACTATACTACTCACTGGTTTACTCTAGAATGAGCTATGGAATCTTGACTTGGGGAACAACAACAGTTACTAACTACCACAAACTTAATGTATTACAAAAGCAAATATTACGCATACTGGAAGATTTTAAAGGCAACAAGCAGTTTTTGAGAACACAGCCGTTATTTAAGAAATATAACATGTTAAAGGCCGAACAGGTGTACCAATTTAAGCTATTGCAATGGATCCATAAACACAAGTTACATATTTCCACAGTGCCCAGCTCAAGTTCATACAGTACCCGAAACCCCAAAACGAAAAATGCCGCAAGTTAGAACCAACTATGGAAGGCAAGCATTATCTTTTCAAATAACCAATGCTCTAAACAGAAAATACATGCCGGTAGACTTATACTAAAGGTGTACATACATTTAAGAAATACTGTAGGAAGTTTCTTGTGAACAGCGACATTATGTTTTCATTACTGTAAATTACCTCAAAAAGTGCGCTTTGTTCTCCCTTGCCATGCTCCTCTCAGCTTCTCCAATTTGATACACGGTTGTGAAATTGTGCTTTGTTCTTGTGTCTTGGTTTTTGTGATGAGGGCCATGGCTATGAATGATGGTGTTGAATGTGCTGAATTGCTGTGCTCTGTATTTATGTTGCAGACATTATGCTGCGTATGTAAATAGCTTGTACCAATTATTTGCTGTGATAACTTCATATCCCAGCAATGACTAGTCCCCTTTTAATATTGCCCACTGTCTGAACCTATGATGTCTGTCTGACTGAACTTTGTTATTGTATCTTGTCTGTGTATATTGTGCAAGGGGGCCGGGGCCCTAGTCAGGTGCTCTGTCGCCTTTAGCCTCGGCCCCCTCTTAGACTGTGTCTGAGGAAACAATAGAGAAAGAAAGATAGAAAGAAAAAAGAAAGAAAGAAAGAAAGAAAGAAAGCTCAGCACCAAATTTGAATTATGCGCCTCGGCGATACGCACGATGACGTCACGATCGTATTCGCCAATCAGCGCCCGTCATCCCCTCCGCGCCAACCCTCGCGACCACTGCTGCTTATTTTACTCAATTAAAGCTACTTGCGATGTTGTATGGCCTGTTAAACAGCGATTTTTGTATTCAGGGACTGAATAGCTATAACAACTGACGAGCTTCTTTTAAATGTACCTCAGCTTGCCTTTAAATAAGAACTCGGTGAAAAATAGACCTCTCACAGCCTGCGTCACGACGAGTCGGTCACGTGGTCTTCAGGTACACGCTGAAGTGTTTGGTGGGAAAAAGCACGCTGCACGCTCGTTAGCATGTGCTGACAGCTTGGCGTATTGCGGGTGTTTATTTCTCTGTGGGTTTTGTGCGCATCCACAGAGCCCGATCGTCATGCCGGCAAGTTGTTGCGTGGTTTGTAAGCCAAGTCCCCCCCCCCCAAAAAAAGCAGTGGCATCGGCTTTTTCCGTTTCCAAAGATGCGACAAGCTGCGACGAACGTGGGTGCTGGCAATACGCCGCCACAAATGGCAGCTGCCAGAACACGACAGAATCTGCGGAGTTCACTCGCACTTTGGTCGAAAATTCGGACTAAGCGGCTGCTGCTTTGGCAGTCCCCAGCTGCTTCCGTGCTGGATGATGTTAACTTAGAGCGCGAACACAGGAGGCAACCACGTGGACAAATGCGGTCACGTTCGTGTTTACGTGATAACAGCACATGACACGTAGGCAGCTCTCTACTTGACATATTCTATTAGAACAGTGTGAACGATGTAAACAGTAGTTTGATATGGCAACGAACAAGCATATAAACCTCCTGACACAATGATTGAAGTCACATGGGCACATTCGATCGCGGCCGATCCATATGCGGATAGAGTGCTGCTACACACTTTCCAATCGCGATTTTTCTCGATCCGGATCCATTCAATCGTGATCAAGCATCTTGATTGCGATCGTAGATGTCAATCGTCAGCACCCTCAAAGTTCGGTGAGCTCAATCGCACATGTCCGATCATGTCTCTCCATGGCCTTAAGCGAGCAGTACGGTTTCATTTCACGATGTAAACATATACGTAGCAGAATCACAAGAAAGGATCAGGAAACTGCTTGCCGCTGAGGAAGAGCTTCTGGCCGTGAAGTCGCGTAATCGGACCAATCCATCGCAGCATGTGCAATGGAAGCCATGACAACAGGGAAATGTTTTGCCCATCAGATGTTTCCACACGTCTAGCACTTCGCTTGGCGCACGGCCCATGACGTAACGCTGTTTACACACTGGAGAAGTAGACGTTCATTCTCGCACAAACAGCTTCGCTGTAACAGCATGATGCGAAAAAGGGCCATATTTCTTTGTATAGGATACCTCGGCGTGGGCTTTGTCTGGCAGATAAGCTCGCATCTGGACAACCAGTTGCAAGAGATAACGTCATTCAGAATCCCTGTCGCATTCAGCCATTGACGGTTCCTAACTAACTGGTGTCCACAAAATAACTTGGAATGCCGGACAGGTGACCTTTCGGCGGCGGAGTGCGCCAGTGGAAAAGTAGTGCCAGAGTCGGCGCGTGTGCGGTCACCCTAGCAAGCTCGCCTCGCTCCCCAGTGCGTCTAAATAGGTGTTGCCTTGTTCCAAAAGAATAGCGTTGGGTGCCTTTTAGCGCTGTCACAGGGGGGCTGTGCGGATGTGGTCTCTAAAACGCTGTGTGCGGGCGTGTGCACACAATGGAGCAGAAGCGCTCGTACGTGCGCGTTAATGGGCCTTTCAAAGCGAAAGGCTTAAATGGCTCATTATAGTCGCGGAATGTGACCATTGTCGACAACACTTGAATGTAGCAAAAAACGGAAAGCGGCATGATGATGATGATTATTGTGGTTTATTGGGGCAAGGGCCAGATGTGGCCAAAGAGCGCCAAGACGATGGTAATGGCTTGTTAGTGGTACATGAATAGTGGACTATATGAACATTAGATGTGACATAGCTGTAAATGGGCCTAAAAACAGTCGCTGTAAAGTGCGTAAAATCTATACGTAATAAGATTATGGCAATGACTAATTATGTGTACTATGGACATGAACAATGCATTGCGAAGGAATGATACGACTTACAAAATATTAAAGATGCGGAAATTAGCCAGAAGCACAAGTGCCTAAACAGAGCTCTTGAAACACAAGGGCCTGGAGGCATGTGCTATAAAAACTATCACAGCAACATCCTCTCGATAGAGGATGCGCTATGAACTTATTGGGCTAATAACATGTAGCACAACATCTTTCAAGAATGCGAGGACTGCGTTGGTGTCAAAAAGCGGTTCTTTACCGAGAAACATAGCAGGATGGAGAGGGATACAATAGCGATATGCTAGCGGAAAATGTTTCTTTCTTTCTCTTTCGGCTTCCCGACACTTTAAGAGGACGTGGAGGACGGTGAGCCTCTCGCCACATCTACCACAATCTACCACAGGTTGGAGGATCATTACCACTCAATAGAAAGTTGTGAGTACCATATGTATGTCCTATTCTGAGACGACAGAATAGGACATCAGTTCGCCGGGTTTTCGATGCAGAGGGCCAGAAACCTAACTGTGGATTTATCAAGTGAAGCTTATTATTTGTTTGCGCATCCCACAAGCGTTGCCAGTGGGTTCGCAGTTTCTTATGCAAGAAAGGTTTCAAATCTGTTACAGGGACAACAGCTGTAGGATTAATAGCATGCGATGTTATTGATGTGGCCATTTGGTCGGCAAGAACATTACCCTCAATGTCTCTATGCCCAGGCACCCAGCATATTATGATTTGTTGTTTAGATGCATAAGCAGAGCAGATCAGTGAGTAGAGGTTGATAATTACAGGGTGTTTATGTTTTTGCGGCATCATTAACGCTTTAACAACGCTTAAAGAGTCGGTAAATATTACAGCCTTTTGTAGTTTCAATCTATTATTGTGTTTCACTGCCGATAGTACTGCACAGGCTTCGGCCGTAAAGATACTTGCTTGGGGATAAAGTACATCGGATTCTGAGAAGGATGGACCGACTGCCGCATAGGAAACGCCAGCATGTGACTTTGATGCATCTGTGTAAAATTCAGGGCAAGAGTACTTCGACTTAAGTTCTAAAAAGTGCATTTGAATGTGTGCATCTGGCGCGTGTTTTGTGACTTCAGTAAACGATGTGCCACATTCAACCAGCTGCCACTGCCACGGCGGTAGCAGCTTCGCTGGAGGCATTAGGCAATGTTCAAGTAGCGAAGCACCCATTTCTTCACTGAGCTTTCTCACGCGTAGCGAAAAGGGCTGCTTCGCTGTTGGTCGATTATTAAATAGTGTGGCACATGTGGTATCGTTTATGGTAAAATAGGTAGGATGTGTACGGTTTGAATTTGTTTTAAGGAAATATGTAAAACTGGCATAAGTCCTCTGAAGGTAGAGCGACCACACGTTTGCTTCCACATAAAGGCTTTGTGCGGGGCTTGTCCTGAAGGCTCCAGTCGCGAGGCGGATTCCTAAATGGTGAACAGGATCCAACATCTTTAAAGCACTGGGTGCAGCAGACTGATAGACTATCGCGCCGTAGTCAAGTCGTGAGCCGACAAGGCACCTATACAAGTTTAAAATGCATTTCCTGTCACTGCCCCATGTTGTACGTGACAGCAGCTTCAATAAGTTCATTGTTTTCAGGCACTTAGCCTTCAAATATTTGATGTGCGGAACAAATGTGAGTTTCGCGTCCAGTATGATGCCGAGAAACTTGTGCTCTTTGCTTACAGGTAATGTGGTACCAGAGAGCTCAATAGAAGGGTCTGGTACTATTCCTCTCTTATTAGTGAAAAGAACGCATGTGCTTTTTTGTGGGCTCAACCTAAAACGGTTTTCATCAGCCCATTTAGCCACTTTATTTAAGCCATGCTGGACATGTCGTTCGCAGACAGCAAAGTTGCACGATTTAAAACCAATCTGGACATTATCTACATATACAGAGTTGAACATCGTTCGTGGAATAGCCGTGCTTTGAGAGTTCATTTTAACAATAAACAGTGTGCAGCTAAAAACACCGCCTTGCGGGACACCAGTTTCCTGGGTGAAAGACCTCGACAATGCCCGGCCCACCCTTACACGAAAGGTACGGTTAGAAAGGTAGCTTTCTATAGTACTCAACATATTGCCGCGCACACCCATAGTGGATAGGTCTCGGATAATACCGAAGCGCCATGTGGTGTCATACGCTTTCTCTAAGTCAAGAAATACAGATAGAAAAAACAGTTTGTGTATGAAGGCATCCCTTATAATCCCCTCAATCCCCAAGGTGGTCTGTAGTCGACCTACCTTCTCGGAAGCCACACTGGTACGGATCTAGTATTCCGTTGCTTTCTAGGAGATAGACAAGGCGCCGGTTAATCATGTTTTCGAAGAGCTTACACAGACAGCTTGTTAAGGCAATGGGTCTGTAACTACTAGGCAAGGACGGGTCCTTGCCTTGTTTAAGTATAGGGATTATTATAGCTTCTTTCCAAGAAGATGGAATGTACCCAGTAGCCCACATGACATTAAAAAGAGAGAGGAGGGTCTTTTGTGTTTCAGGGTGTAGGTGCCTGATCATTTCATACATGATACGGTCAGCACCTGGTGCTGAGGTGTTGCAACAAGCGAGAGCAGTTTTAAATTCAGCTAAATAAACGGGCGGTTGTAATCTTCATTTCGAGCACATTTACGATTAACGGGCTGTCGCTCTGCACGTTCTTTGAACCTCATGAATGTTTCTGTGTAATGAGATGCACTGGATACATATTCAAAGTGTTCGCCCAGACAATCTGCCTGATCTTCCAGGCTATCTCCTTGGGTACTTACTAAGGGCAGAGGGTTCGACTCCCGGCCTTTCAATTTATTCACCCTATGCCATACTTTCGCCTCATCTGTGTAAGAATTTATGCCAAAGAGGTACCTCTCCCAACTCTCTCTTTTTGCACGCCGACGGGTTCTTCTGCCTTGTGACTTAACCTGCTTGAAATTAATGAGGTTTTCGGTGGTTGGAGAATTGCGAAGCAATCCCCAAGCTTTGTTTTGGTTTTTGCGTGCTTTCCTACATTCATCGTTCCACCATGGGATGCGGCGCTTCTTGGTCAATCCGTTAGTTTGCGTAATAGATCTCGTAGCAGCGTCACTAATAAAACATGTTAGATAAGCCACAGCATCGTCTACATTAAAATCAGCAATGTCATCGCCACATAAACATGTAAGCTCTCGGAACAGTTGCCAGTTGGCCGAGTCCACGTTCCATCGAGGAAAAATTGGCAAGCATCCATCTTGTTTTGTTGAGTTTAACATAATAGGGAAGGGGTCACTCCCTAAGGGGTTCTTGAGAACAGACCACTCCAGGTACGGTATTAGTGTACTCGATACTATACTTAAGTCAATGGATGAGTATGTGTTATGTGTAGCGCTGAAATACGTTGGCTCTTTCTGGTTAAGTATAGATGCACCTGAAGAAAACAAAGTTTTCAATTAGGCGCCCTCTCGCATCGCAACGAGAGTCTCCCCACAAAGTGTTATGTGCATTTAAATCTCCGACAACTATATATGGCGGCGGAAGTTCATCTATGTAATTTTGAAACTGTTTCTTGGAAAGTTGATAGCAAGGGGGGATGTAAATCGAACTAACCGTGACTAGTTTACCAAACAGTACTGCTCGGGCAGCAACTGCTTCAAGGGAAGTTCGGAGGTTTAATTGTTGACAGGCAACACCTTTATCGACAATTATAGCGACACCGCCCGACGAGGCGGTAGCGTCGTCACGGTCTTTGCGAAAAACGGCGTATTGCCTTAAAAAGTTTGTGTTTCCTGATTTCAGATGCGTCTCCTGGACACACAGCACCCTCGGACTATATTTATGAAGGAGCTCTTTAACGTCATCGAGGTTATGGAGAAGTCCCCTAACGTTCCATTGCAATATTTGCGTGTCCATATTGAGAAAGGTTTGCGCTGTGTGTGAAGGGACTCTAAATTAGCTTACAGAGCCCTTGTCGGGCCCTGTGATGCGGGGTTTTTCTTTTTTGGAGCGATCGCGAGATTCGCGGAGCGAGATTAGGCGCTGGCGGCGCCGTCTGACCGGTTGTTGTGTCCATCGGCTCTTGCGAGGCGCTGGACACGCGCTCTTGCGAGCGCAGTGTTTGACGTGAGGGCCTCGTCTCGATGGGCGAGACCTTTGAGGCCACGAGCCCGGAGGTCGATGGCCCCTTCTTGTGAGATGGCGGAGCAGTGGTAGCCGCAGCCGCCGAGGGGGCGGATGGCGTCACCGCCGGCTCAATACGTGCGAGCCGGACAGTAGCCGGAGACCGTTGTGACGCTGCCCCCCTGACGCGCCACATCGGCAAAGCTGGTTTTAGACAGGTAGGTCACCCGCCTTCGTGCCTCTTTAAATGAAATATTCTCTTTCACTTTTATAGTTACAATTTCCTTTCCTTTCCTCCAGGACGGGCAGGACCGCGAGTATGCGGCGTGCTCCCCATCACAGTTCACACAGCGGACAGAGTTTTCACACGATTCAGATGTGTGTTCCAAGGCACTACATTTAGCACATGTCAGTCGGCCTCAGCAGTTCTGCGAGCTGTGGCCGAATCTTTGGCACTTGAAGCATCGGAGCGGGTTTGGCACGTATGGCCTGACACGTAGTTTGACGTATCCGGCCTCAATGGTCTCGGGTAGAACACTTGAACGAAAAGTAAGAATTATGTGTTTTGTCTGAATCTCCTTACCATCGCGCCTCATCTTGATTCGTTTAACAGCCAAAACATTTTGTTCCTTAAATCCTTCCAGAAGTTCATCTTCAGTGAGCTCCGACATGTCGTCATCAGAAATAACACCGCGGGAGGTGTTCATGGTGCGGTGCGGAGTCACAGTCACAGGAAAATTTCCAAACGACACTAGATTCTGTAGTTTATCATGTTTCTTATCGCGGAGTTCCAGAAGGAGATCACCGCCGGCCAACTTCGTCGCCTTGTAACCTGGTCCTATAGTCTCTGTCAGAGTCTTTGCAACAATAAAGGGTGAGATCAATCTCACGAACTTGTCAGTTTTCTCACTATGTACCACGTGGTATCGTGAAAAGTTCTCAATTTGTCGGCCAAAAAATTGGAATATTTCTTCGGTGCGCCCCCGTTTCGGGCGGCGATCAGCAAGTGCAGGAAAGGAGCTATCCATATATGTGGGATGAGTTTCGGCGGTGGCGCCAGTCACCCACCATGGAGCCCAACAAGGGGACGCTGCAGAGTCTGTAAGGGACAGGTCCTGCAAACGCCAACTGTACGCCACCACTATAACCAAATACATATACCCAAGGCAGGATATAATGCACAAGGTTAACCCTTGCTGCCCGCGAAGTCGGAAGTGAAAAAGGAAAATAAAGAGAGGACAGGAAAGAGTGAAAGTAAGAAAGACGAAGGTTGGAGGGAGAGAGAGACAGGAAAAGGCAACTACCGATTTCCCCCGGGTGGGTCAGTCCGGGGGTTCCGTCTACGTGAAGCCGAGGCCAAAGAGGTGTGTTGCCTCCGCCGGGGGGCCATAATGGTCCAAACACCCGGCTTCGGCTCAACCTCCAGGATCCCCCTTTTCCCGGACACGGCTAAGCCGCGCACGGTTAGACGCGGGAGGGTCCAACCCCCTGTGCTCGGGTCCGTGGTGTCGCAACACACCAAACGCCTGCTTGCGCAGACGCCCCTGCGGGGTAAAGCGGCATACTACAACTCTACCGTTCAATAAAGCATGTAAAAGTGAATTTACACCAAGTAGCTAAAAGTAATTAAGAGTAATTTAGAGTCCCAAGGACTAATTAAAAGTAATTAGGGTAATTACCAAGACCAATACATTGACATCATGCGACACCTTTATTAAAGCATGTTAAAGTGGATTACTAAGGAACTAAGAATAATTACGAGTAATTCAAAGAAATTAAGGGTCGCGAACAGTAATAGAGACTACTTAACATTAATTCGAGACTCCGTGATAAGACTGGTCACTGGTCACCTCTGCCGCGACAGCCGTCCTCTCTGCCGCGACAGCGATGCGGGTGGTGTATTCTTCAACCCTATGCAGCGCCTGGAATGAATAATTGTGGTGGAACTGTTCGCATGAGTTGCTGATTACTCGCCACCAGCTCATGGCTGGAAGCTGCTGTTGTCAAGAATTGCAGCGTGCACAACAATTCCCTCTCTGTTGAAGATCCACTGGCCTGATGGCATCCTTTGGCAGTGTCAAGCGTCGTGTACAAGCTATGCCCTCTTCGTTTGGACAGACAAAGACCAACTGGAACTACTCTCGTCCGTCATATACTCAAATGCATCTCTTACCACCAAACAGCCCTTTTCAGGCCTAACCAACTTTTTGCCCGGCGGTTGATCGTTGGCAAGAAACGATACCGAACCCTTAATGCAGCGCATATTCTTGTTTACATCCCAAGTTGGTTTGTTTTTCAGATTCATGATTCACTTATGATAACAGAGCATAAAAATCTTTATGTCCATGTAAAATGACACCAAAGGATCTACCAACCTGGAGCATCTAGTCGCCCTGTTCGAGGTTGCGGGTGCACTGCGACGACATCGTGGTAAGGGTGTCCACCCGTCGCTGTCGCTGTCGACGTGGTGGCCGTACAGGACGCTGCAACACTGAAAGCATGCACCATTTTCTACAGTTACACTGCATTTTATGGTATGCATAAAAGTGGCTATGGCCATGTTATTATTGGGCTAGTTTAATTAAATACGAGAGTTTATTTTCTCTAACAGCTTGAGGATCAATAACTTACCAGGTTCAGCGGCCACCCTTTCCGTGTCCGATGCGCCGCCCGGTGGATCCTCTGCCGCTGTAAACACATTAAAGGTTTACGAACTGCACACACATTTTGCGATAATTCAAACACTCATTCCTCAGATGCTTACGTGTCACTGCGCTCCTCACGTCCATAGCCTCGACGACGACCTCCATGGTGGCAGTGGGAACGTCAGCCTGCTGGCAAGTGTGATAAACGTGTCCCATCACTACGTGGCTATTCATTACACTGGCTATGTTACAAGTTTCGTACTACACATCTGCGGAAATAATCTACAATTATTGCGTGCTTAATGGTCCCATGCGTTACCAACCTCGTGCACTTCCCTGAAGGAATTTAATTTCTGCGATTACCACTTAATACCCCTTTTCCCGAAAGCGCCGCAAACTGAGATTCTAGTTGATTATCCTACCTGCTTTTCCATTCTCTCCTACCCTTTTTTCCTGTTCACCAACAGTGTCGCGCTTCGCTAAAGGTACCACTTGCAGATAATGGCAAACTCTAAGTCGGCACCGTTCAGGAACCCATGATATTACGGCGGCAGTATGCTTACCTCTTGGTAGGGGAGGTCGGGGACGCCACGCAAGCGGACCGTCCCCCGTCAAGTGCAGTACTCGGCCGCAGAAGCCGGGTAAGCGGCCCCCTCCAGTGCTGCTGAAAATACACACCAATGTCTAAGGACAAATCGCCCAGACCATTCGACGGTCGCTCACCTTTGCTCTTGGGCAATTGCGGTAGCGTCGCGGCGGGCCTCGTAGACCTGCTTGCGCTACCACTCCTGCCATTGGTCCACTGTTTTCACTACCGGCCCTTCCTCCCAGCCCGTCGACCAGCTGCTGCCACAGCCGTCGCCGGTCGCCAGCGGTGAAGCCCGGCCCTAGCTCGCTGGATCTTAAAGCCAACTTGGGATGCTGCTCCATAAAAGCGAGCACCGTCTCCCGCTGGCCCTCAGAAAAACGCGGTCCCTTGACGGGAGCGCAAGCTGTGACGTTTCGCGGCATGGCTCTCCCATAGAATGAAGAACGGCTCTCCGCACGCAACTGCTCGACTGAACCAACCGCTTCAAAAGTCGCGCCGTTTGCTTGAAACGGAGTAGTGGCTAGCGCCACCGCTAAACGTTTCGCAAAACTGCGACACCACCTAGCGCCATTTCAAGACATTAACTGCAATAATTTGTTTTAGTCATTCCGCCTTCTAAACTGAATCTTTGAAAAGCAACACCAACACATTTTACCACTCAGTCATAATAGTCAAATATTTCTAAATATGTTGGAAACGCTTCTAAATATGTTGGTCCCCAAGCAGACGCCAAAAGCGTGACGCAGGCTTCCACTTCGCTCATTGACTGTTTGCTTCCTCTGGTTCTCGCGAACATTGCGGACCGCCTATTTCGTGACGTAAAGAACGGACCGCCTCCGTTCGATTTTGGAACGAGTACAAGATCGCGCCCCTGGTATCACAGTGAAACTTTACCATTCTGCAGGATTGGCCAAGAATCGGCACACACCCAATGGAACACACCGAATCGGTAATTGAAAGGAAATAGAGTGCACTAGAGAATAAGTTGATTCTAACGTGCCAATTCATTAAGACGTCTGTGTGCTTCAGAGAGACAGAGAGAGTGAAATCCCTTCATTCTGCGATAAAAAATGCATCGACGCCCTCAGTCCAGGGCGTCGATTGCGGCGTGCTGAAGCGCTATAGGCCGATGAAGTCCGCAAGGAATTGTTGGTCGTGAAGGGTGGTTGCGGCGGTCAGCCACTCGGAGGAAGGGGTAGGCGGGAGGGATGAAGGTTTGATCACGGGGAGTAGTTTTGATGATGACGATGATTTGTGGGTTTTTCTGGCGCAAGGGCCAAGTTTGGCCAAAGAGCGCCATGACGAATCTAACTACTTTAGAGTGTTAAAAATACAACCCAGTGTACGATTATTTGCACTATACTTTCGGAAGACATACCTGCATGAACTGTACTAGAGAACGCTGCAAATGGTAACGGTAGACATGTGGGTATTGTCAATGCATGATGGTTGTGCGAAGAAGTAAATACATCCGGTATGTAGTACAGTATTTAAAGAGTGGCGCATAAATAAAGTTCAGTTAAAATATGATTGTGGCTAGGTGCTCAGAGGAAGAAAACTAATTCCTATCGTGCAACCTCAGTCCATGACTCCTGCTTCAGCAGGGGCTGAGAGATTGCAGACATTCCAAGCCACCTATTCCCAGCATCCACACTCACACGAAGTGTGAACCTGTAGGGTGGCTTATATATAATCTTCTTTTCGGTATACCACGCCGGTGAAGCCAATACCTTTTAGGAACGCGATAACTCTGCTGTAAACAGAGGTTTGATGCCAAGAAACAGGGATGGGTGCATCGGTACGCAGTATTTACATATTTCCTTAAAATGCTTCATTCTTTCACATTCCATTTGTTTACACTCTATGAGTACGTGAAGTACTGTGTACGTCTCGCCACACCTCTCACAAACAGGGGGATCACCATCCGTGAGGAGGTAGGAGTGGGTTGCGCACGTGTGCCCTATTCTCAATCTGCATAGTAATACATCTTTCCATCTTACTTTTTTCTCAACAAATGAAGTACTTATTTGCGGCTGAATCACATGAAGCTTGTTGGATATTTCCCCGTCCCATCCCTTCTGCCAGTGCATTCTCAATTTCGTGCGTAACATAGGTTTCAGGTCAGTATATGGGGTGCTTGTTGTCGTTTGCTGGTTTTCGGTGATAGCAGAGGCAGCACTTTTGTCAGCTAGTTCATTGCCTTCGATGCCTCTATGGCCGGGCACCCAACATATGGTAATGTGCTGACCGGATGCATAAGCTGCACATAACAACGAGTATAGATTTGTGAGAACTGGATTTTTGTGTTTCTGAAAAGACCTTAGGGCTTTGACAACACTCAAAGAGTCTCTATAGATTATTGCCTTGTTGAGGCTTATCTGTCTAATTTGCTTGACTGCAGACATGATTGCGTACGTTTCAGCTGTAAAGATGCTTGTGTTCCTGTTTAACACTCCATATATTGAGCAGGATGGGCCTAAGGCTGCATAAGGATACACCGGCTACGGACTTTGACGCATCTGTATAGTATTCCACGCAAGAGTACTTCGCCTGTAGTTCAAGGAAGTGGCTGTGTACAAGTAGTGGGCCTTGTTTAGTTACATCAATGAACGATGTATCGCAGTCTATGCATCGCCACTCCCATGGTGGTGGTCGTCTATTCTGCAGATTTACTGTGGTGCTCAGTAAGGGAATATCCATGTCTTTAAAGAGTGGCCTTATTTGAAGAAAAAATGGCTTTTGCACTGATGGCTGATGTGCAAATAAGGTTTCGGTTGCCGTGTCATTTACTACACGGTTACAAGGGTGTTCCGGATCAGCTTGTGTCTTTAAGAAGTAGATAAAGCTAATGTATGGCCTCTGCAGGTGTAGTGACCATTCATTTGCCTTGACGTAAAGGTTCTAAATGCGCCAGTTGCCAGACGGATGCCCAAGTGATGTACCGAGTCAAGTGTTCTAAGCGCGCTGTGTGTAGCCGACTGGTATATTGGCGCGCCATAATCTAGCCGAGATCTCACGAGACTTTTGTACAAGTTCATAAGACACTTTCTGTCGCTTCCCCAAGTGGTATGGGATAAAATCTTTATTATCTTCATTGCTTTGAGGCACTTTCCTTTAAGATACTTCAGATGTGGAATGAATGTTAATTTTGTATCAAGTATGATGCCTAAAAATTTGTGTTCCGTACTAACTGCAAGTTGCTGTCCACTTGGATGTATATTTGGATCTACAGCTATGCCACTTTTCCTAGAGAATAACATGCATGTACTCTTTTGTGAATTAAAATTAAATCCATTGTGATCGGCCCATGTACACAGTTTCCTCAGTGCAAGCTGAACCTGCCTCTCACACATCCCTAAGCTACATGATTTGTAATCAATCTGTATATCATCTATATATACTGAATATGATATTGCTGGTGGTATTGATGCACGCAGGGAGTTCATTTTAACAATAAACAGGGTGCAGCTTAGAACACCCCCTTGAAGCGCGCCCGTCTCTTGAATGAATTGCTTAGATATTGCATTACCGACTCTCACACGAAAGGTGCGGTCTGACAGGTAGTTTTCAATGACATTTAGCATGTTGCCTCTGATGCCCATTGCCGACAAATATCGTAAAATTTCGTAGCACCATGTGGTATCGTATGCTTTTTCCATATCCAGGAACACCGAAAGAAAAAACTGCTTTTGTACGATTGCATCTCTTATGTTTTCTTCAAGGCGCACAAGATGGTCAGTTGTCGATCTTCCGTCCTTGAAGCCACACTGGTATGGGTCAAGGAGCTTATTGCTTTCTAGTAAGTGCATTAGACGCCGATTTACCATTTTTTTGAATAACTGGCCTAGACAGCTCGTCAAAGCTATTGGCCTGTAACTGTTTACTAGAGAAAGTTCCTTTCCTTCTTTGAGGACTGGGACTACGATTGCTCGCTTCCAGCTACAAGGTAGGTTTCCTGTAGCCCAGATACCATTGAAGAGAGAAAGAAGAACGAATTGTGCCTCCAGGTGCATGTTCTTTATCATTTCATAATGGATTCTGTCAGCTCCAGGTACAGACATGAGTTTAATGCGGCTCTGAATTCAGCATCGGTGAATGGAAGGTTATATGGTTCACTACGGCTGCATTTGCGGTCCAGTGGTTTCTTCTCAGCATTTTATTTATATCTTAAGAACTCCTTCGAGTAATGTGCGGAACTTGATATGTGTTGGAAGTGTGCGCCGATAGCGTTTGCCTGGTCTTCCCAGCTTTTCCCCTGGTCGTTGGCCACGGGCAGTGAACCTATATTCTGACCTTTTATTCTTCTCAACCTATTCCAAACCTTTGCTTCATCAGTATATGAATTTATGCCACTCAAAAAACTCTCCCAGCTTTCTCTTTTTGCCGTTCGTCTAGTGCGTCTACTACGCGACTTTATCAGCAGTTGGATACCGGCGGAACCGCCCCCACGCCTTGTTCTGGTTATTCTGCACTCGACTACACTCCTCGTTCCACCATGGCACGCGTCTTTTGTTTACACCGCCACTTGTCTGTGGTATGCTCTGTGAGGCAGCTTCTATTATAGGGTCAGTAAAATACGCTGCAGCGTCATCAATGCTTAAACTATCTCGATAATTGCGTGATATTTTTGTGAGATTGCGAAATTGTTCCCAGTTGGCCGATGCAAGTTTCTATCGTGGGATACTAGGCAAGGGTGGTTGCGAGGAATCGTCTTCTTGCAGCACAACAGGGAAGTGGTCACTTCCGTACGGGTTTTCAATGACCGTCCACGTAAAAGAAGAAAATAAAATCGGGGAGCATATCGCTAAATCAATAGATGAAAAACTTCTGTGAGCTTGGCTAAAATATGTGGGCTTCTTTTTGTTTAAAAGGTAATCTGCAGAGGTGAGTAAAAATTTCTCAATGAGACATCCACGAGCATTATGGTATGGTGAACCCCAAAGCAGATGATGTGCGTTAAAACTCCCATTAAAACGTACGGTTCAGGTAGTTGGTTTATCATTGCTATGAAATCAGCACTATTCAGGCGGTAGTCAGGAGGAATGTAAATGGAGCATACAGTAATCAGCCTCAGCATCATCATCACTCTAGCCGCTACGACTGCGAGATCAGACGTCAGTTTTAAATGCTTAGATGCAACAGATTTTTGCACAGTTATTGCCCCTCCTCCCGCATTTGGCTTCCTGTATTTCTATCCTTTCTGAATACACTGAACTGGGTTAGGATATTTGAATGTTTGGAGGGTCTCTTGTAGGCACAGGACTGTTGGCCTGTGCTCATCTAGTAGTTCGTAGACATCATCCAGGTTTTTTTATGAGTCCTCTACAATTCCAAGACATAATCCCACTTGACGCCATTTTAAGTGGAATTGGTAGAAAAATAAAGGTCTGTTACTAGCGAGAAATAACGTATGTGTGAAGCAAGGACTTCTAACCTAGCCACCTAGGCTGTAGAATCCTTCCCTGGACCTGTAATTTTTGGTTTTTCTTTTTTGGCACGATCAGAAGAATCGCGCCGCGCTCTTG
The DNA here is from genome assembly GCF_013339745.2 of Dermacentor silvarum. Lineage (NCBI taxonomy): Eukaryota > Metazoa > Arthropoda > Arachnida > Ixodida > Ixodidae > Dermacentor > Dermacentor silvarum. The sequence goes on from NC_051164.1 coordinate 60,367,047, forward strand.
GTGACGATGCCACCGAAGTGCTAGCTCTTGTATCCATGGCCTCGTCAGAGGCGCTGGAAGCTCGCCCTCGGGGCACGTTAGCACATCCGTCAGGCCGTGCTGCAGAAGCAGGGGCCTTGAAGGCTGCAAGCTTGGCGACCTGCTGGTCCTTCTTTGAGTTGAGCGGAGCAGTTGGGGCTGCTACCGCAGGGGGGACAGATTGCACGACCACCGCCGCACCATGTGTGAGCCGGAGGGGCGCAGGAGGCCGTTGTGGCGCTCCCCCCAGGTGCGCCACTTCGGCATAGGTGCCATTGGGCAGGCACGACACCCGCCTTCGTGCTTCCTTGAATGATACGTTTTCTTTGACCTTAACAGTGACTATTTCTTTCTCTTTTTTCCAGGTAGGGCACGACCGCCAGTACGCGGGGTCCTCGCCATTGCAGTTTACACAGTGTAGAGTATTCTGGTAAGTTTCAGCAGGATGGTCATTAGCACTGCATTTCGCACAAGTTAGCCTGCCTCGGCAGTTTTTCTAGCTGTGGCTAAATATTTGGCATTTGAAACAACGAAGAGGGTTTGGGACATACGGCCTCACCCGTATTTTTACATACCCTGCTTCGATAGACTCAGGCAGAGTACTTGAATCAAAAGTAAGGATTATAGGCTTTGTTGGTATCTCCTTATTGTCATGTCGAATCTTAATTCTCTGGACGTCAATTCCATTTTGTTCTTTCCATTCTTCAAGTAGTTCCGTTTCACTTAAGTACATAAGGTCATCTTCAGAGATCACTCCACGGGCTGTGATGGGAATCACAGCCCGTGGATATTCCCATCACTGGAGATCCCATCACTGGAGATCCCATCACTGGATATTCCCATCGTGGATATTCCCATCACTGGAGATCACTCTAGTGATGGGAATATCCCCAAATGCAACTAGGCTCTCTAGCTTATTGTACTGCACTTTTTCTCGGAGTTCTACAAGCAGATCGCCCCTTGTCATCTTAGTTATTTTGTACCCCGGTCCGATGGTGTCGGCGAGGCACCTTCCAACTAAGAATGGTGAGATTACTCTTGCCGTTACGTCCGCTTTCTCGCAGTGAATGATATGGAACTTCGGGAAGTTCTCGTGGCTCTTTCCAAAAAACTAAACACTTCATCGGTGCGCCCTCGTTTCGAAGGGCGATTAAGGGTAGAGGGGGCAGGTGTTGCCATACTATATTGTTCAATGTTCGGCAGCGATGCCAGTCACCCACCATCGAGCCCAACAAGGGGGCGTGCAGGACTTGTTTGGTTCTGTACACGCCAATTGTACATCACCACTATAACCAAATATGTACAGCCAAGGTTGGTTGTACCACACGAGGTTAACCCTTGCTGCCGGGAGGATTGGAAGTAAAAAGAAGCGAAAAGAGGACAGGAAAGTATAAAAGTGAGAGAAAAAGACGAAGATTGGAGAGGAGGATAGGAAAGGGAAACTATCGATTTCCCCCGGGTAGGTCAGTCCGGGGGTGCCGTCTACGTGAAGCCGAGGCCAAAGGGGTGTGTTGCCTCCGCCGAGGGGCCTTAAAGGTCCAAACACTCAGCGTTGGCTCAACCCCCAGGATCCCCTTTTCCCCGGACACGGCTAAGCTGCGCACGGTTAGACGCGGGAGAGTCTAACCCTCGTGTTGCTCGGGTACGTGGTGGCGCAACTCACCAAACGCCTGCTTGCGCAGACGCCCCTGCGGGGGAGTAGTTTTGGGTGACATTGCTATAGGATATGTGATGTGTTGGGAGGATAGGCACCACAGTGGCTACAGCGAGGGAGGTCTTGAGTAAGTATGCCTTGGAGTGGGTGTTTCCGCGCTGGAGTGAGCAGGGTGTTCGTGTGGGCTTTTCGGATGAGTGTGTCCTGTGTCCTTGTAATGTCATGGTGTAGCTTAGGGTATATCCTGCGCTCGTCACTAATTTGGTGCAATTGTGGGGAGGCGTTGGTGACACGAATAGATTTGGCCGGGGGATGTTGGGAGCCTGGAGTATCATATCGCAGGCAAGCAGATTAGCTCGTTCATTCCCCAACATCCCCTCATAACCAGGAATCCAGACATTCTCTACCTGCTGATGGAGACATTCTTGTAACTGTTGTGTGATATGTTTAGGTAAGTCGTCATGTACGAGTTTTCTACATGGTGACAATGAAACAGTAAATATGATGGGTGTAGTGATAAGTGTTACTGGGAGATGTTGTATCGCTCTTACTACCGCTTGTTGTTCTGCTGTGGTCGTATCAGTGTTTGAAATTATTGCAATGTGAATAGCATGAGGGGTGTGATCTACCACCGCCATATCCGTGCCTTTATCTTGGTGGTGTGTATTGTTTTATGGCGCAAGGGCCAGTTATGGCCAAAGAGCACCATGCCAGTGTTTGCGAGTGTGCAGTGGAGCGATGAATTCTGAGAAGTAGATGAAGCGTGGCTGTAAAGGGGCCTAAAAATAATCGCTGTAAAGTGCGTAGAATATACATGTACTAAAATGATGGCAATGACTAATCAGTTGTACTATGAAAGGAAGAATGCACGGAGAAAGAATGACACGACATTAAAAATATTTAATATGCAGTAATTGGCAAGAAGAACTTCTGCCTATACAGAGCCCTTGAACCACAAGGGCCTGGAGGCATGTGCTATAAAAACTACTATCACAGCGGCATCCTCTGGAGAGAGGATGCGCTACGAACTCATTGGGCTAATAACATGCAGGACCACATCGTTCAAAAAATCGACGACTGCTTTGGCGTTAAAAAGCGGTTCTTCACCAAGAAACATGATGGGATGAAGAGGGACACGATACCGATACGCTTCAGGAAAATATTTCTTTCTCTCTGTTTCGGCTTCCCGACACTCCACGAGAGCGTGGAGGACAGTTAGCCTCTCACCACATCTACCACAGGTTGGTGGTTCATCACCAGTAAGCAAAAAATTGTGGGTGCCATATGTATGTCCTATTCTTAGACGACAGAACCGGACATCAGTTTGTCGTGTTTTCGTTACGGGGGGCCAGAAGCTTAACTGTGGTTTTATCAAGTGAAGCTTATTATTTCTTTCCGCATCCCACAAGCGTTGCCAGTGGCTTCGCAGTTTCTTCGCAGGAAAGGCTTCAAATATGTTGCGGGAACAGCAGCTGTAGGGAGATGTAACGCCTGAGATGTACCTGATGTGGCCATTTGGTCTGCTCGAACATTACCCTCAATGCCTCTGTGGCCCGGCACCCAGCATATAATCACATGCTGGTTAGAGATATACGCTTTACACAGAATGGAATAGAGCTCATTAAGTACAGGGTTTTTCTGTTTACAGAGTGACTTCAATGCTTTCACGACACTTTGGGAATCTGTAAATATGATAGCCTTTTGAAGATTTGATCTCATTATATACTTTACAGCCGATAATAGTGCACAGGCCTCAGCCGTAAAGATACTTGTCTCCGGGTGCAGTGCACCTAATTCCGAAAAGGATGGACCGATGGCTGCATAAGATACCCCGGCGTGTGACTTGGAAGCGTCTGTGTAAAACTCTGTACACGAGTATTTAAATTGGAGTTCTAGGAAATGAATTTTAGTTTGTGCCTCTGGCGCGTGTTTCGTAACTTCTATAAATGATATGTCAAATCTATGAGCTGCCACTGCCACGGAGGTAACAGTTCCGCTGGAGCCATAGGGGACTGTTTAAGAATCGGAACATCCATTTCCTCACTAAGGTTTCTTACACGCAATGAGAACGGCTTTCTTGCTGCAGGTCGGTTATGGAAGAGTGTGGCAGCGCTCACATCGTTTATTGTTGAATAAGAAGGGTGTTCAGTGTTCGCTTGTACTTTCAGAAAATATGTAAGACTGCTGTATGACCGCTGCAAATGAAGTGACCACTTATTCGACTCTACGTAGAGACTCTGGATTGGACTTGTCCTGAAAGCACCAGTCGCGAGACGGATGCCCAAGTGGTGAACGGGGTCTAGGATTTTTAATGCACTTGGCGTAGCGGAATTATAAATTATAGACCCGTAATCAAGGCGTGAGAGGACAAGACTGTTATACAAGTTTAAGAGACACTTTCGATCACTGCCCCATGTTGTGCGCGATAGAAGCTTTAAGAGGTTCATTGTCTTCAGGCACTTTGTCCTCAAGTACTTAAGATGAGGAATAAAGGTCAGCTTGGAATCTAAAATGATTCCTAGAAACTTATGCTCGCTGCTCACAGAGAGCGCATCGCCTTCGATTTCAATAGTTGGGTGTGGCGTTACATTTCTCTTGTTTGTAAAGAGTACGCAAGTGCTCTTTTGTGAATTAACTTTGAAGCCATTTTCATCTGCCAATTTAGACACTCTGTTTATTCTCAGCTGTACTTGTCGTTCACAGATGGCAATATTACATGACTTAAAGGCTATTTGCACATCGTCGACATAAACAGAAAAAGCATAGTGCAAGGGATGGCTGTATGCAGGCCGTTCATTTTTACAATAAATAGCGTGCAACTAAGCACACCCCCTTGCGCCACACCGGTCTCTTGGGTGAAGGGCCTAGACAGAGCGTTACCCACTCTGACGCGGAATGTGCGATTAGACAGATAACTTTCGATTGTGTTTAGCATGTTGCCACGGACACTCATTGCCAAAAGATCTCGGAGAATCCCGTAGCGCCATGTCATATCGTAAGCCTTTTCTAGGTCCAGAAATACTGAGAGACAAAACTGCTTATGTATAAAAGCCTCTCTAATATAAGATTCAATGCGAACAAGGTGCTCTGTTGTGGACATACCTTCTCTGAAACCGCACTGTAAGGGATCGAGTATTTTGTTGCTTTCAATGAAAGAAAATGGATGAGGCGTCGGTTAATCATTTTCTCGAAGAGCTTGCATATACAACTTGTCAGAGCTATAGGCCTATAGCTACTGGCCGAAGAAGGTTCCTTGCCATCTTTGAGAATAGGGATTACGATTGCTTCTTTCCATGCAGTCGGAATGTAGCCGGCAGAGAACATGGTGTTAAAGAATGACAGTAGTGTTTTGTGGGTTTCAGGGTGTAGGTGTTTTATCATTTCATATAGTATTCTGTCACTTCCTGGGGCAGAATCGTTACAACAATTCAGTGAAGCCTGAAACTCCGCCATGCTAAATGGGCGATTGTATGCTGCATTGACTGTATCCTTCCTAGCCAGAGGCTGTCGCTCTGCTTGTCGCTGGTATTTTACAAATGTGTCTGTGTAATGGGATGTACTGGATATATGCTCAAAATGTGCTCCTAGACAATCAGCCTGGTCCTCAAGAGTGTCTCCTTGTGTGTTTACTAAAGGTAAAGGATGAGTTTCGCGGCCTTTTATTTTGTTTGCCCTGTTCCAGGCTTTGCGTTCGTCTGTATAAGAGTTGATGCTGGATATGTATTTTTCCCAACTTTTCCGTTTACCGCGGCGGCGTGTTCTTCTACCTTGTGACTTAATCGCCTTGAAGTTAATTATGTTTTCTGCAGTCGGGGAGATACGAAGGAGATTCCAGGCCTTGGTTTGCTTTACCAGGCTTCCCTACACTCCTCATTCCACCATGGAATACGTCGTTTCGAAGACGACCCATTTGTTTGGGGTGTATATACTAATGCAGCATCAATAATAAATGCTGTAAAGTATGCTACTGTAGCGTCAACATCAAGTGAACGGACATCGTCCCAGTGCAAATGTGTTTCTTCACGAAACCGCGTCCAGTCAGCTGAGTCGACTTTCCATCGAGGAACGTGTGTAGAGCACTCAGATTGTTTTGTAAGGTTTAGTACGATGGGGAAGTGATCACTTCCATAAGGGTTATTAATCACATCCCACTTCAGATATGGCACAATTGTACTACACTCTATGCTTAAGTCTATGGAAGAAAATGTTTTGTGTGTGGGGCTGTAGAATGTTGGTTCTTTTTTGTTAAGCAGGCAGGCACTTGAAGAGAGTAGAAAGTTTTCTATTAGTCATCCTCTCGCATCACAGCGAGAGTCGCCCCACAGTGTACTATGTGCGTTTAGATCACCAACGACTATGTAAGGGTGATGGAGTTCATCAATAAATCTTTGAAATGTTGTTCTAGAGAGTTGATAACTTGGGGGGATGTATATAGACGCGATGGTGACTAGTTTATTGAATAGCACCTGCTTCGATAGCAACTGCTTCAAGAGGAGTTTGGAGTTGCAGTTTCCGACATGCAACGCCTCTGTCGGCAATTATAGCTACACCGCCGGACGATGTAGCATCGTCCCGGTATTTCCGGAAAATGGCGTATTGCTGAAGAAAGTTTGTTTGTGTAGGTTTAAGATGTGTCTCCTGAACACACAGCACTTTTGGATTGTATTTGTGTAAAAGTTATTTAATGTCATCATTAGGCCTCTCACGTTCCAGTGTAATATGTGTATCCATTTTGTTTGTGTTTTAGGCTGCGTGTCAAGAGGCTAGTCTAGTTCGCTTACGGAGCCTTTCCAGGCCCCGTAATCCGGGGTTTGTCTTTCTTGGAGCGGTCGCGAGAATCGCGTCGCTCCGGAGGCGCTGGATGCGCCGCCTGGCTTGGGGTTGTGTCCATCGACTCCAAGGAGCCGCTGGACTTCCGCTCAAGCGAGCGGGGTGTTTTCAGGGTGGGCCTTGCCTCGGAAAGCAGGGCCTTGGAGGCCACCAACCCAGAGGTCGATGGGCCCTCCTTCAGAGACGGCGCAGCAGCGCTGGCTGCTGTCGCCTGGGGGGCTGGTGGCACAACCGTGGTCACACTCTTTGTGGACCGGGCCGATGCCGGAGTCTGCTGCAGCGTTGCCTGCTTTCGCGCTGCACCAGCATACCCTGCGGTATGCAGGAAGGTAACGCGGTTCCGCGCTTCTAGAAATGAGATGTTCTCTTTCACTTTCAATGTAATTATATCTTTTTCCTTCTTCCACGTAGGGCATGATCGGGAATATAAGGCATGCTCACCGTCGCAGTTTGCGCAGTGGGGCGTGTCAGTGCAGTTGTCGGAAGCGTGTTCTTGTTTGCCACATTTTGCATAAGTAAGCCGGCCACGGCAGCTTTGCGAGCCATGGCCAAATCTCTGACATTTGAAACATCTGCGTGGATTTGGAATGTAGGGTCTTACTCGTGTATTTGTGTAACCAGTTTCGAGACAGTTCGGCAGTACACTCGTCGCAAAGTTCAGAATGAGATGCTTTGTACGAATTTCTTTGTTGTCACGTTTGATCATTATTCTTTATACTTTGATAACATCCTGTTCCTTCCATTCTTCAACTAGTTCTTCTTCGCTCAGATTCATGAGATCATCATCGGATACCACACCTCTGGATGTGTTCATTGAGCGATGTGGGGTTACCGTGATTTCAACGTCACCAAAAGCCAGGTTGTCGCGTACTTCAAGCAGTAGGTCGCCGCTAGCCATTTTAGTGATTTTGTATCCGGGACCCAGCACGTCTGTGAGAACTTTTGCAAAGGTGAAAGGTGAAAGGGTTCTAACTGTCTTTTCGGCGCATTTGCTATGTATGACATGGTAGTGTGGGAAGGATTCCTTGCGTTGGAAAAAAAATTGAGTTTCTTCGGTGCGCCCTCTTTTCGAAAGAGGGCGATCAGGCAGTCGGGGAAAGGTACTTAAAGCCATAAATACTTTTTGTTTTCGGCAGCTACGCCAGCCGCCCACCACCGAGCCCAACAAGGGGACGCTACGACACCCGAAGGAGACACAGACGCCAGCTGTACGTAGCTACTATAACCTAATATAAATATCCTAGGTTGGATAGAATACACCAGGTTAACCCTTGCTGCCTGCGAAGTCGGAAATAAGAGGAAGAGAGGAGGATACAGGAAAGATTGCAAGTGAGAGAAAAAGACAAAGATCGGAGAGGAGGATAGGAAAAGGCAACTACCGATTTCCCCCAGGTGGGTCAGTCCGGGGGTGCCGTCTACGTGAAGCAGAGGCCAAAGGGGTGTGTTGCCTCCGCCGAGGTGCCATAAAGGTCCGAACACCCAGCATCGGCTCAACCCCCAGGATCCCCTTTTCCCTGGACACGGCTAAGCCACGCACCGTTAAGCGCGGAAGGGTCCAACCCCCATGTGCTCGGGTCCGTGGTGACGCAACACACCAAACGCCTGCTGACGCAGACGCCCCTGCGGGGGTGCCTTTATCTTGGACACTGGCATCTGTATAGTAATATGTGCCATGTGGGTTGCGCCCTATGTATCTTTCGGAGTATGCTACTCGCTGTGTCCGCCTAGCCATAATAATCACAGGGTGCATGTGTCTGGGGAGCGGCAGTGGCCTAGTTTTCGGTGGAAGTGACAGTGTGGCTGGTAGGGGTGTTGGTGCTGGTTGAAAGCCCACACTGTGAAGTATGTGTCTACCCTGCGCAGTGTGTTGGAGTCGGCGTTCTTGGCTCCGTTTGTGAATGGTGATTATTTCGGTGATGGTATTGTGACATCCCGTGTCGGTAAGCAGTTGTGTGCGCGTGCTGACGGGGAGTCCCAATGCTCGCTTGGTAGCCTTGCGAATTAACGCATCGATGCGCGCCGCATTTTGTTTGCGGAGATTGGTGTAAGGAAATGGTATCGGAGTCTGGATATAAGTAACTCGTCGCGAAGGCGTAGCATGTCTGATGATGATGATGATGATGATGATGTTCTGTATTTAGTGGCGCAAGGGCCATGTCAGTGTTAGTGAGTTTGTAGTGGAGTGATGAATTCTGACAAGTGCATGAGACGTGGCTGTAAAAGGGCCTAAAAATAGTCGCTTTAAAATGCGTAAAATATACATGTACTAAGATCATGACAATGACTAATGATACAATATTCAAAATATTTAAGATTTGTAATACAATTCTGCCAGTGGCTTCGCAGTTTCTAACGCAAGAAAGGTTTCAAGTCGGTTGAAGGAACAGCAACTGTATGATTTGTAGCGTGCGATGTAGCTGATGTGGCCATTTGGTCTGCTCGCATTACCCTGAATACCTCTATGGCCCGGCACCCAGTAAATAATGACATGCTGGTTTGATATATACACTCTGCACAGAATGGAATAGAGCTCAGCGAGTACAGAATTTCTGAGTCTTGCAGCTTTCCTTGAGAATTTGATACAATGACCGTATAGGCTTCTTTACGTTTCACCCAGGCAGAATCAACTATAGCTTTCAGTTGGCTTTGCTGTTCTATATGCTGCAAGAGTGCGTTGGCTCTTGCCTTTCTCATTTTCATATTATATTCTGGATGCATGTTTCTCGAGAGAGGGTTGGTTCTGATCCTATCCCTAACTTTAGTATTTATATCCACTTCAGTCTCTATTGGGCTCCTTGATCTATTCAGTTCGACACTTATCTGTAACATGCTTCTGCCAGCTCGTTTTTTTGTCAATCTTTCTTGTTGCGCTAGCTGTTGGGCCTCAGCGATTTCTTCCATTGTGTTGTGGACCCCTAGACTCATGAGCTTGTCAGCTTTAGTGTTACTCGGTATCCCTAGGGCTACTTTAACAAGTTTCCCGATCATAACATTGAGTTTGTAATGTTCTACCTGTTTCCATTTGAATAATCCGGCCACGTAAGTATGTGGCAGAGGGCGAAAGAATGTATTAGCCTCGAAGCGCCGCCTTCCCCCAAGCCTCTTTGCCTGTTGGTGATTCTCCTTAGTAACCTAATGACATCATCTGTTTTGTTCGAGATACGCTGTATCAGTGTACTATAATTGGCATTGTTTTCTTCTATGCGATAACCAAGAACCTTGATTTTTCCAGCTAGCCTGCTTGCGGATCCTTCATGTGTATAGACTCACTCTTGGCTCCTCTTCTGTAACATAGGCTCTTCGTTTACGACCTTTTTTGCGACGTTTAATGATCAAGAGTTCTGACTTGGCTGCAGAGCATTTCAGCCCCATGTCTTTCAATGCGTTCTCTACAACATATACACTATCCTGTAGTCTGGACTGTGTGTGTCCTGCATAACCCTTGGCACTCCAAATGGTTATGTCGTTGCCATATACAACATAGTGTATACCCTCATTTTTCTCTAAATTCCATGCAACCTTAGACATTGTTAAATTGAATAGCATGAGCGAGAGCACAGCTCCTAAGAAAGTCCTTAATCGTGTTAAAAAACCTGTTACCTAACCTGAGATAACGTCAAGTATTGCTTCATGCTTTATACGAACAAAAGCTTTTCCCGCATCCATTCCTAGAAGAGCTTTCGTGTGCGTTGCGCTGGCCTGTACGAGTTGGTGTTTGATTAAGAGCATAGCATCCTGGGTTGACAGCCCGGGTCGAAAGCCAATGGCGTTGCACGGGACCTACTAAACGTATTTCGTGAGCCTATTTAAAATGACGTGTTCCATGGCTTTGCCTAGACATGACATCAAAGGAAAAGGACGGAGGTTGCCCAGAGTTATCTGCCTGGCTTTGGTATGAGGATAGCATTGGTCATCTTGCATTCCCCTCTGGGTATATCCCCTCGCTCCAACATTCATTGAAATGTTCAGTTAGGTATAAAATTGATTCATCATCCAGATTTCTTAAAATTTTGTTAGTTATTCCGTTAGGTCCAGCTGCTGATCTACTATTAAGACTGTGAAGAGCCGCCCTGACTTCACTCTCAGTGAAATCCAGGTCAATTTTTTCACATATACCACCCGAATATTCGAGGCGTTAGTGAACAAAAAGGAATTGCTCAAACTAAAATCGGTCAGAAAAATCGTAAAGCGTCGGATGGTAATTTGAATATACGAGAAAACGTAATTCTCTTACGCCGAAACTCAAACACAAACCCCTTTTCCAGCATTTCTTCAATTCATACAGCGGCGCGCCGTGGTTTCTTCCTTGAAAAAACGCCATCCAGATGGCGCTCGCTTCCTCGGCAGCCACGCGGGGAGGCGAATTTGGACGAAAAAGCTGCAGTTGCCGGGAAGCCTGATAAGCAGCCAGGGGATTTTGGAATGCTATCGCGTTCCACTCTTAAAGGCGAAGCTTAAGCGTCCTCCAAATTTTTTATTGCGATAGCAATTATATGGACACTCCAAAGCAGATTTCTGCCGTCGCCGTCGCCGTTGCCGTCGCCGTCGCCGTGAGGTTCCGTATGACGTCAATGGAGATGAAATCGTCGCCGCGCGATGATGATGATAAGTGGTTCTTGAGGGAAAGGGAAAGGTTGACGCTATCTTCTGCAGCCCTTGAGGGAGCACGGCTCAGCGCCAACGGGGAGGGGTAAGTGGGAGCGAAAGAAGGGATAGAGTGGAGTCGCCATGGCTGGGCGAAGCAAAACCGGCAGGCATAGGCGGCACGTATCAGGCCGAGATGGAAGGCCTTGGTGTGCTGCAGAGTCTGCAGGGGTGTTGTGCCAGGCCGGTCAGGCCCGGGGTGGGGTGGGAGGCCGTGAGGCCTTCCCGCTTGTAGAAATGTCCTTAGAGGCGTGCGGAGAGCCCTGACGAGTCAAGGAACTCCACGACGCCTCGAAGTGCAGAAAGGTGGTGTCGGCCGGGGAAATCGCCGCGCGCCGCCGAACGCTGTATGTGCGAGTGAAAGGGTGCGAGGGACGCGCGCTTTCACGGGGAGTGAACGCACGGCGGAGAACAAACGCGCGTTCTGTGCCGTGCTCCCTTAAGGGCTGCAGAAGTAGGCGTCTCTTTCCTCCTTTACAATCACCATATATGTAGAGCAAACGCGCCTTCTTCTGACGCACGAAAGGGCGTGAGGGGGGGGGGGGGGGGGGGCAGGGAAGGGAGGCGACGTTTAGCTGCGGCACCAAGTGCCTATTTATATCAGAGGCTCCGGCAACAGTCACCAACGCCGCACGCATTTTGTGCGAACGCGGGCAAAACGCCGACGGCGTCGACAACAGTGCTGTGTGTTGCCGGTGCTGCTGCATGTCCAAGTTTGTACAGCGGATATTTCTTCTTCCAACAGTGCAGCGCGCTGAGCGTCCGTCGCTACTTTTATTGCGATAGCAATTATATAGACACTCAAAGAGTATTTCTGCCGTCGCCATCGCTGTCGCCGTGAGATTCCGTGTGACGTCAACGGCGATGAAATCGTCGCCGCGCGCCGGACGCTGTATGTGCGAGTGAAAGGGTGCGAGGGACGTGCGCTTTCACGGGGAGCGAATGCACGACGGAGAACAAACGCGCGTTCTGCGCCGTGCTTCCTGAAGGGCTGCAGAATTAAGCGTCTCTTTCCTCCTTTACAATCACCATATATCCTTTACAATCCTTTACAATCCTTTACAATCCTTTACAATCACCCAAAGTGCAAGAATTGGGTTGAAGATGAATATGCAGAAGACAAAGATAATGTTCAATAGCCTGGCAAGCGAACAAGAATTCAGGATCGCCAGTCAGCCTCTAGAATCTGTAAAGGAATATGTTTATCTAGGTCAATTACTCACAGGGGACCCTGATCATGAGAAAGAAATTTACAGAAGAATAAAATTAGGTTGGAGTGCATACGGCAGGCATTGCCAAATCCTGACTGGGAGCTTACCACTGTCGTTGAAAAGAAAAGTGTACAATCATTGCATTCTACCGGTGCTAACATACGGGGCAGAAACTTGGAGGTTAACAAAGAAGCTCGAGAACAAGTTAAGGACCGCACAAAGAGCAATGGAACGAAAAATCTTAGGAGTAACGTTAAGAGACAGGAAGAGAGCGGTGTGGATCAGAGAACAAACGGGGGTAGACGATATTCTAGTTGACATTAAGCGGAAGAAATGGAGCTGGGCAGGCCATGTAATGCGTAGGATGGATAACCGGTGGACCATTAGGGTTACAGAATGGATACCAAGAGAAGGGAAGCGCAGTCGAGGACGGCAGAAAGTCAGGTGGGATGATGAGGTTAGGAAATTCGCAGGCGCAAGTTGGAATACGCTAGCGCAAGACAGGGGTAATTGGAGATCACAGGGAGAGGCCTTCGTCCTGCAGTGGACATAAATATAGGCTGATGATGATGATGATGATATATAGAGCAAACGCGACTTCTTCCGTCACGCGAAAAGCCGTGGGGGGACGGGAGGGAGGGGAGGCAACGTTTAGCTGCGGCACCAAATGCTTATTTATATGAAAACGGTGCGAGGCGAGAAGGTGGTAAAGACTTCCGACGCTGATCGAAGAGTTTCCTGTCCTGATGTCGTCGAAAGCCTCCGAGCCGCCCCCAGAGGCCCTGGCAACAGTCACCAAGGCCGCGCGCGTTCGGTACGAACGCGGGCAAAACGGTGACGGCGTCGACAACAGTTCTGCGCGTTGGAGGTGCTGCTGCATATGTCCAAGTTTATACAGCTGATAAAACTACCATGCTTACTCCGTATAGCTCTGTACTAAGTTGCTATCGCAATTGATGTATCTTCTTGTCGCGTCAAAGTGGTCAGCTGCAAATGTGCGGCCAACTCATGGACCACTGGCGTTGATAAGAGCACAGGCAACCCGGTCTCAGCGCCCAAAAGATGACCTTCAAGTGTATGGTGCGCTGTATCTGCCTTTTGAACGTTGCTATTGGAAATGCGAAATAAAACTTCAGCGTACTAGAAGTTAAATCTTCAGTGATATTGTGAAGAAACATTAGGAAGAAATCGAAAACTATATTTTTTGTGTCTTGTTTGGGCAGCAACTAGCGTATGTAATGCGGTCCTGTACCAAGGGTTGGGGGCCAGAGACTACATTTTTAAGTTTGACTGGTTGTCGGATGATGTCATTTTGTTCTCGCAACGATGCCCAGAAGTTTTCGTTTCAGTGCCCTGATAACGGCTCTGCTTTTTGGCTGAAGGTCACTCGAATATCGCCGACAACGGGAGCTAAAAGCATTTCGTGCTTAATAATGCAGCATATATAGACACCGTGGACTCGATCGTTCAAAAATTTAACATAGTGCGTTGATCAATCCGACGAAGCAGCCAGAGATGTTTGAATGCTATCGCGTTCAACTCTTAAAGGCGGAGCTTAAGCGTCCTCCAATTCTGATGGTGCGCGGCTCAAGCAAGCAACGCTCACGCAACAAGTTTTAGTTCTTGGCGTATCCTTGATTCGTCATTTTGTGCACCAATGGTGCCACGATAGAAAAAAAAGTTGTCGCAGTTTCACCTGAAAGGCGAAGCATCAATTGCGATAGCAAACTTGTAGAGAGCTATACGGAGTAATGATATTAGCTTTATCAGCTGTATAAACTAGGACATGCAGCAGCATCGGCAACACGCAGAACTGTTGTCGACGCCATCGGCGTTTTGCCCGCGTTCGCTCAAAATGCGTGCGGCGTTGGTGACTGTTGCCGGAGCCTCTGATATAAATAGGCACTGCGTGCCGCAGCTAAACGTCGCCTACCTTCCCTCCCCCTCCCCCACGGCCTCTCGCTCGTCGGAAGACGGCGCGTTTGCTCTACATACATGGTGATTATGAAGGAGAACAGAGACGCCTACTTCTGCAGCCCTTAAGCGAGCACGGCGCAGAACGCGCGTTTGTTCTCCGCCGTGCGTTCACTCCCCGTGAAAGACGCGCCCCTCGCGCCCTTTCACTCGCACATACAGCGTTCGGCACGCGGCGACGATTTCTTCTCTAAATGACGTCATACGGAACCTCACGGCGACGGCGACGGCGACGCCGACGGCAGAAATCTGCTTTTGAGTGTCCATATAATTGCTATCGCAATAAAAATCACAGCATATCCACGGGGTGCATGATGATGAGTGGGCGAAGCTCCGGAGGGAATCATCGGATCTACCGCTTAAGGGGACGCTAGCACAAACGCGTTAGAAACGTGCAGTACTCTCTAGTAAGGGGGAGCGGCCACAGCGTCTTATGCAGCCATTTACACATGCCGGAACGTGCACCGCGTTTGCCGACACCATCACATGATTGCTGAGAGAGTATAACCCCCGTATTCATAAACGCTCCTCGACTTGAACTTGACTTGCCACCGCCTTGGGCAGCGCGTTCGAAACGCGTTGAAGGTAAGGCGGAAAGGCCACAGCGTCATACACCAGCTTCTTACACGGGCCGTAACGCGCTAGAACAAACGCGTTAGAAACGCGCTAGAAACGCGGCCTTTCGTTAATGTTGGGTTTCAGTGTCCTGATAACGGCTCTGCTTTTTGGCTGAAGGTCACTCGAATATCGCCGACAACGGGAGCTAAAAGCATTTCATGCTTAATAATGCAGCATATATAGGCACCATGGACTCGATCGTTCAAAAATTTAACATAGTGCGCTGATCAAGCCGATGAAGCAGCCAGAGATGTTTGAATGCTATCGCGTTGCACTCTTAAAGGCGGAGCTTAAGCGTACTCCAATTCTGATGGTGCGCGGCTCAAGCAAGCAACGCTCACGCAACCAGCTTTAGTTCTTGGCGTATCCTTGATTCGTCATTTTGTGCACCAATGGTGCCACGACAGAAAACGAAAAGAGGGCAAAACGTCGGCAAACGTAAGTCTGCCAGCAATATTCTCTGAATGCACTTTCAAGAAGTTTCGAATTGCGTTGCAAATTTAGGAATGAACAAGCTATCTTTTCAAAGTGCTGACATCCACTTCATTGGCGTGCTGCACTGAACTGGAAAGCTGTAGTGCATTTGTCTAACAGTTGATCAGTTCACGGGCAGGAAAGAAGTTAGTGACGTTTGACTTCTGGAACGCGGGTTAGGAGCAAGCGTATGACCGCGGCAATCATGCACGAGCTCCGCGGCGTCGAAGCACACATGGAAAGGGCGTGAACGCGGTCTCGGACGGTGCATGAATCTCGATGGTGCGACGCCTGGTATGCCACAGGGAAAACGCATATTAAGGCGAAAACCTTAGGTGCCTATAGCAGCGTTTACATGAATGTGGCACATCGCATCGCATTTATAGCGCATCACATTCATGTAAACAGTGGTGATGCGCTAGGAAGGCCCATCGCATTAATGCGCAAGACGATGGTAGATTTACTGGCGGTAGTCGACTCACGCATGTGACGCTACCGTTCGCGGGAGAGTTAATGAGCTACATTTAAACGGCGTCGCATCGCCTTTGCCAAATGCGCTTGGAAATGAGATGCGCTACTGTCGCATTCATGTAAACGCGGCTTATGTTGGTGGTGCCCTTGGCGGTGACCTTTCCGTGACCTCGCAGTGACCATACAGTAACCTCAGCGAAACTGCGCCGTGACGGAAAGTGGCTGACACCACAAACAGTAAAAACACGTCTAAACACGCTCGTATTGACGTCACATCTCTCAGAGAGGTTCCTGTAAACAAAGTAAATTAGTGGCTTTGAAAATTAAATTTTGTAAATTTTGGTCTGGGTCGGAAACGAGGCCGGGCCTCCGCGGTGCGAGAAAAGCATGCTTCCCTAAAGCCACAGCTGCTCCAGGGTGGTAGCTTACTAAAGGTGTGCCTGGTGCGTGCCTGATTGCATACGTCACATGGTAACAGAGCAGCGCTCGTGCCCCTGCTCCCCCGTTCATCATCGTCGTCGTGTTCTACCACAGCTGGCTCCGATGCAGCTGATCATGCTAGTGTTCTCATGCTGACCCTTCCGATCGTGCCACTGCTCGCGCGTTCGTCGTCGTCTTCTTCCACAGCTGGCAGGCTTTCGCCTTCACGTTTTACAAACGCGTAAGACATGCTTACTTTTTGGTGCACATACAAAGAAGAGACACCGCGAACATGCACAGCGAGCACTGCGGCATCGAAGCACAAACGGAAAGTGCGCGAACGCGGTTATTCTCTTTTCCACCTCCAAACGCCTTCCTCCTCCGCCGCTCGCATGCCTCGCGGCGACAAACATGATTTCGCGCGTAAAAAAAAGTGCTATACAGCAAAAGTCACCCGAAGCACATATCGAAAGTCTGCCACAGAGAAAGTTTTTTGAGCGTAACTACTTAACATCGAAAGAAGCAGCTTGGTTTGTGCTTACCTTGTCTGCTGGGTCTTGGCCTGGTTGTCCGTAGTCCAATTGTTCGCATCAAGCGAACGCGGCAATGGCCGAGAAACACAGACGCAACAGTTTCGCTATAGGGACATGCTTCCTGACACAGAGTTGCAAAGAGGACCTGCATAATTCAAAAGAAAATACGGTTCAGTGATTCCCAACGTCATGTTTGCTTGACGAAGTTCTCAAAATGAGAACGAGTGCACGAGTACTTGAAAATAAATGCGGTTATACTTGCGCTTGAAAGCACATGCGCTCGAGGTTTTGACCTGCACTGAATTGTCGTGAAGCATGCGGAAAACTCAGCTACGCCTCCGTGTAGGCATTTACTGCACAATTTCATCCCGCAGAACATAGACGGATGACTTAAGACAAAATAAAATAGCAGTAATCAGCATTTCCGAAGAATGAAATTGGCCGAGTGCTCCGTGCATCCTTGTACCATGCTTCACTGCACCGTGGTTGCCAAAATGCAACAATCGCGTTCACAGTTTACTAATTCCAGTACGGACGCAGCGGATACAAGCTCTAGACAAAACAAAGTCCACTTTAGCGTCAAAATGTGCAGCATTTCTGATCGCGCAGGACACCAGCCCAGTAAGTTCAGCGCCACATTTGAATTATGCGCCTCGGTAATACCCACGATGACGTCACGATCGTATTCGCCAATCACCGCCCGTCATCCCCTCCACGCCATCCCCCGCGACCCACTGCAGCTCGGTTTACTCAATTAAAGCTACCTGCGATGTTCTGTGGCCTGTTAAACAGCGATTTTTGTATTCAGGGACTGAATAGCTATAACAACCGGTTAGAAGTTCACTTCTTTTAAATGTACCTCAGCTTGCCTTTAAATAAGAACTCGGTGAAAAATAGACCTCTCACCAGCCTGCGTCACGACGAGTCGGTCACGTGGTCTTCAGGTACACGCTGAAGTGATTGGTGGGAAAAAGCACGCTGCACGCTCGTTAGCATGTGCTGACAGCTTGGTGTATTGTGGGTGTTTATTTCTCTGTGGGTTTTGTGCGCATCCACAGAGCCCGATCGTCATGCCGGCAAGTTGTTGCGCGGTTTGTAGCGCAAGTCCCACAAAAATAAGCAGTGGCATCGGCTTTTTGCGTTTCCAAAGATGCGACAAGCTGCGACAAACGTGGGTGCTGGCAATACGCCGCGACAAATGGCAGCTGCCAGAAACCGACAGAATCTGCGGAGTTCACTCGCGCTTTTGTCGAAAATTCGGACTAAGCGGCTGCTGCTTTGGCAGTCCTCAGCTGCTTCCGTGCTGGATGATGTTAACTTAGAGCGCGAACACAGGAGGCAACCACGTGGACAAATGCGGTCACGTTCGTGTTTACGTGATAACAGCACATGACACGTAGGCAGCTCTCTACTTGACATATTCTATTAGAACAGTGTGAACGATGTGAACAGTAGTTTGCTACGGCAATGAACAAGCATTTAAAACTCCTGTCATAATGATTGATGTCGCATGGGGCACATTCGATCGCGGCCGAGCCATATCCGGATAGAGTGCTGCTACACGCGCTTTTCCGATCGCGATTTTTCTCTATCCGGATCCATTCAATCGTGATCAAGCATCTTGATTGCGATCGCAGATGTCAATCGTCAGCATCCTCAAAGTTCGGTGAGCTCAACCGCACATGTCCGATCATGTCTCTCCATGGCCTTAAGCGAGCAGTACGGTTTCATTTCACGATGTAAACATATACGTAGCAGAATCACAGGTCGGCCTTCACTTCGGATCGTTTTTCCTGTCGTCTATAAAGAAAGGATCAGGAAACTGCTTGCCGCTGACGAAGAGCTTCCGGCTGCGAACTCGCGTAATCGGACCAATCCATCGCAGCATATGCAATGGAAGCCATGACAACATGGAAATGTTTTGCCCATCAGATGTTTCCACACGTCTAGCACTTCGCTTGGCGCACGGCCCATGACGTCACGCTGTTTACGCATTGGAGAAGTAGACGTTCATTCTCGCACAAACAGCTTCGCTGTAACAGCATGATGCGAAAAAGGACCATGTTTCTTTGTATAGCATACCTCGGCGCGGGCTTTGTCTGGCAGATAAGCTCGCATCTGGACAACCAGTTGTCCAGATGCGAGTTGTCCAGACAACCAGCAGAGCTCCTAGATGTACTGAAGCGATCACTGGCTATTTCTTCTGCTTTGTGTTGTGTTTTGCTGAAATTGTTACTTATGCTTTCTGGTGATATCGAGTCCAACCCTGGTCCAATGACCAAGGCTGAGGCTGACACTCTGCTGGCGTCGTAGACAGAATTTGTAAAATAGAAGAAGCATACGCAACACTCGCTGCTGAGCTCAAAAGTGCGAAGAAGGGTGAGGCAGCGGCGCTAGTAAAAGTGACCGAGCTTGAGCAAGGCAATGATCTATTACATGCTCAAGTAAAAAGCACTAGAGACGAACTAGCAGCCGCTAAGAGCAAAATCGAACTTCTTAAGAAAGGGAAACGCCCCTAGAAGCAAACGCTCCCTCGGAGCGCTCGGCCGATTCAGCCACGAGAACCGATGTTTTGCATGGCGTTCCTAATCAGCTGATAGCAATCAACTCTAGGTGCGGCGATACGGAGAACAGGCTGCGACGATCTAACTTACTGTTCTTTGGTATTCAAGACGACTCAGCAGAAGATTGGGCATCATCAGAGCTTAAAGTAATAAAGTTTTGCGCGTAAAAATTGGAAATAAAAACAACTGGTACACAGTTTGAACGTGTACACCGGTTAGGCAAATACAATGCAGATAAGCATCGGCCTCTTATAGCTAAATTCACATTCTTTAAAGGCATACAACAGGTTCTGGCAGCTGCGCGTAAGCTTAAAGGCTCATCATTTTCCATTCGCGAAGACTTCTCATTTATCACCCGTCAAGCTAGACGGGGAGGGCCACGTCCTCTGCTACAGAGGTCTTCCAGATAAGAGAGAATCCGGGGTAGGATTTCTAGTCCATAACAACATAGCGGGCAACATTGATGAATTCTACAGCATTAATGAAAGGGTAGCAGTCGTCGTAATAAAGATGAATAGAAGGTACAAAATGAAGGTAGTACAAGCCTACGCCCCAACCTCTAGTCACGATGATGAAGAAATAGAACAGTTTTATGAAGATGTTGAATTAGCAATGAGAAAGGTGCAAACTCAGTATACTGTAGTCATAGGGCGACTTCAATGCAAAAGTGGGAAAAAAGCAGGATGGTGAGCAAGCAATTGGCAACTACGGCATAGATTCTAGGAATGCAAGAGGAGAGATGTTAGTGGAATTCGCGGAAAGGAATAGGCTCCGAATAATGAATACCTTCTTCAGGAAGCGCAGTAACAGGAAGTGGACCTGGAAAAGCCCTAATGGAGAAACAAGGAATGAAATAGATTTCATACTCTCTGCCGATCCAAGCATAGTGCAGGATGTAGAAGTGTTAGGTAAGGTAAAGTGCAGTGACCATAGGTTAGTGAGGTCTAGGATTTCTCTCAATTTGAAGAGAGAAAGAGTGAAATTAGTCAAGAGGAAACAAGCCAACCTAGAGGCAGTAAGGCTAAAAGCAGATGAATTCAGGCTGGTGCTCGCAAACAAATATGCAGCTTTAGAAAAGGAAGATGAAGACAACATAGAGGTAATGAATGAAACCATAACTAGGTTGATCACAGAAGCAGCAATTGAAGTGGGAGGTAAGGCACCAAGGCAATCAGTAGGTAAGCTCTCCCAGGAAACAAAGGACCTAATAAAGAAACGACAAAACATGAAAATGTTCAACTCAAGAGATGAGATAGAATTCGCTGAACTGTCAAAACTGATCAACAAGAAGAAAGTAAGGGATATTCGAAATTATAACGTGGGAAAGATTGAGGAAGCCGTAAAATATGGACGCAGCATTAAGTCAGTAAGAAGAAAGCTTGGCATAGGACAAGGCAAGATGTATGCACTGAAAGATAAGCATGGAAATATCATCAGCAATTTCGATGACATAGTAAAATCAGCGGAGGCATTCTATACTGACCTGTACAGTTCCCAGAACAGCCAAGCTACTTTCATTCGAAATAGTGATACACCGGATACAGAGGCTCCTTCTATAACTAGCGATGAAGTTAGAAGGGCCTTGAAAGACATGACCAGGGGGAAAAGCTGCTGGAGAAGATGGAATAACAGTAGATTTAATCAAAGATGGAGGAGATGTCATGCTTGAAAAGCTTGCGGCCCTTTATACACAATGCCTCACAACTTCAAGTGTACCAGAGAGCTGGAAGAACGCCAACATTATACTAATGCATAAGAAGGGAGACATTAAAGAATGAAAGAATTATAGACCCATTTGCTTGCTTTCAGTATTGTATAAAATATTCCAAGATAATTTCCAATAGAATCAGGGCAACACTTGACTTCAGCCAACCAAGAGAACAGGCTGGCTTCAGGAAGGGATATTCTACGACGGATCATATCCATGTCATGAATCAGGTAATCGAGAAATCTGCGGAGTACAATCAACCTCTCTATATGGCTTTCATAGATTATGTAAAGGCATTTGATTCAGTAGAGATACCAGCAGTCATAGAGGCATTGCATAATCAAGGAGTACAGGAGGCATACGTGAATATCTTAGCAAACATCTACAAGGATTCCACAGCTACCTTGATTCTCCACAAAAAAAGTAGAAAGCTACCTATCAAGAAAGGGGTCCAGGCAAGGAGACACAATCTCTCCAAGGCTATTCACTGCATGCTTAGAAGAAGTATTCAAGCTCTTAGACTGGGAAGGCTTAGGAGAGAGGATCAACGGCGAATATCTCAGCAACCTTCGGTTTGC
This sequence comes from Dermacentor silvarum, assembly GCF_013339745.2. Lineage (NCBI taxonomy): Eukaryota > Metazoa > Arthropoda > Arachnida > Ixodida > Ixodidae > Dermacentor > Dermacentor silvarum. Next base: position 60,388,744 of record NC_051164.1, read on the forward strand.
AGATGACATTGTCCTATTCAGCAACAATGGAGACGAATTACAGCAAATGATTGAGGACCTTAATCGAGAAAGTGTAAGAATTGGGTTGAAGATGAATATGCAGAAGACAAAGATAATGTTCAATAGCCTGGCAAGAGAACAAGAATTCAGGATCGCCAGTCAGCCTCTAGAGTCTGTAAAGGAGTACGTTTACCTAGGTCAATTACTCACAGGGGACCCTGATCACGAGAAAGAAATTTACAGAAGAATAAAGTTGGGTTGGAGTGCATACGGCAGGCATTGCCAAATCCTGACTGGGAGCTTACCACTGTCGCTGAAAAGAAAAGTGTACAACCATTGCATTCTACCGGTGCTAACATATGGGGCAGAAACTTGGAGGTTAACAAAGAAGCTCGAGAACAAGTTAAGGACCGCACAAAGAGCGATGGAACGAAAAATGTTAGGCGTAACTTTAAGAGACAGGAAGAGAGCGATGTGGATCAGAGAACAAACGGGGATAGCCGATATTCTAGTTGACATTAAGCGCAAGAAATGGAGCTGGGCAGGCCATGTAATGCGTAGGATGGATAACCGGTGGACCATTAGGGTTACAGAGTGGATACCAAGAGAAGGGAAGCGCAGTCGAGGTCGGCAGAAAACCAGATGGGATGATGAAGTTAGGAAATTTGCAGGCGCAAGTTGGAATTGGCTAGCTCAAGGCAGGGGTAATTGGAGATCGCAGGGAGAGGCCTTCGTCCTGCAGTGGACATAAAATATAGGCTGATAGATGATGATGATGATGATGAAGCTAGACGGAAACTGATAGAATTCGCTAAGACTCAAAACAAACCGTATAAGTTATCTGTCGATAAACTGCGCATGGGTACGACGACACATGTTTATGACATTGTCACGCAAATGGTTGTGAAGTGCAATAGATAGATAAAAAGGCGCATGCGCACCCAGCACCATTATGAATCACGACCTTCTCCCATTAGATCACCAATATCGTTATCATTTCCTAACATCCGAAGCTTGATCTCAAAGCTTGATAAAGTTTCTTCCTTTCTTGAAGACGCCGATTCTGACGTCATCATTCTTACCGAAACCTGGCTGCACCCAGATATTTCTAATAACGAACTGTTTTCCCTCGCGAGTACTTACTACTATGTACCGGTGTGACCGCTTTGACAGGCGAGGCGGTGGTGTCTTACTAGCAATTAAAAAAAATCTTTGCATCTTACCACATTGACTCTGACCCAAATCTCGAGATTGTTTGGACCGTCTGTCTAACCCGTTCCACGAAAGTGCTAATCGGTGCCTGTTACCGTCCTCCCGATTCAAACCAAACCTTTATCACCGATCTTCACAACAGTATTACTAATGCACTTAGAGCCTGCCCAGCAGATATGGTTTATCTTTTGGGCGATTTTAGTTTTCCGCACATCGACTGGGATATGCTCACCTCTAGCTGCCGAATGTCCATTAGATTTCATTAATTTAATCCTAGACTTCAACTTCTCCCAGGTTGTCACTCAATCCACCCGCGGATCTAATATCTTGGACTGAGTACTTACAAGCAATCCGGAAATAATTCAGCAAACAAGTTACCTGGATGGTTTTAGTGACCATAATCTGCTCCAGTTAACTATTAACATACCGTTACCTTATACGGGTACGATAAGCAAAGAAATTCGTTACTATAGCAAGGGTGACTATGCCTACCATTAATTCTGACCTAGAATTCTTTTTCAATAATGCTTTTCTTCCTTTCACAGTCGAACGGTCGAGGGAAATTGGGTGCTCTTCCGAGATAAATTATGCTCATTAGTAAACCAGTACATCCCAGTGATCAAAATATCGAACGATAAATCGAACCCTTGGTTTAGCAATTCCCTCAGGTGACTTAGAAACAAAAAGAAACGCGTTTACAGGAGCGCTAAACAATTAGACACACCATCGGCTTGGGAAAAATACAATCAATGCTTGAAAAACTACAGCTCCGCTTTAATCGCTGCTAAAGATAAATATTTTTCACACGATCTTCCAGCCCTGCTTCATTCCAACCCCAAAAAATTTTGGCAAATGATCTCTCCGAGCCGCGATACCAATCACATTTCATTGCACAATAGCGACCATATGCCCCTTCCTGACAATGAGTGTGCTTCATGCTTCAACACATACTTCTCTATATTTTGTACAGAAGATCATTCCACTATACCTGAGGTTCCCGACCTGAACTATCAGTTAAAAAAATTAAATTATGGGGTTTCGTGTGCCAAAACCAGTTCTGATTATGAGGCACGCAGTAGTGGGGGACCATCTGGCGTTCTTTAACGTGTACCTAAATCTAACTACACGGGTGTTTTCGCATTTCGCCCCCATCGAAATGCGGCCGGCGTGGCGAACTATCAGTTCATGACGTCCATCGATATTTCTATCGACGGTATCGTATCTCTTATAAACAATCTTAAGCTATCTACTTCTTGTGGCGTCGACGAGATTAACTCAAAAATACTAAAGAACACGGTCAATACTTCTAGCACAATACTCCATCACACCTTCAGACAGTCACTAGCTTTAGGAGAGCTCCCGTTAGATTGGAAGACTGCCAAAGTAGTTCCCATATTCAAAAATGGTAACAAATACCAGATAACGACCGGCCAATCTCACTAACATGTATTTGTTGTAAAATGCTCGAGCACATTATTGCCTTTCACATATACAACCACCTCGAATCGGACAACTTTTTCTTCACTAATCAAAACGGGTTCAGGAAAGGCTTATCATGTGAGACCCAGATTTTAGAATTTACAACTGACTTGCATTTTCACATGGACCGTAATATACAGATCGATGGCATATTTCTCGACTTTTCGAAGGCATTCGATCGTGTAGCGCACTGTTGCTTGATTTCAAAGTTAACTGCACTGCAATTAGACTCACAGACACTAACTTGGCTTCGGAACTTCCTCTCTAACCGTCAACAGTTTACAATAGTTGACAATATTTCCTCACCTCTTTGCTATGTTACTTCCGGTGTACCTCAAGGTAGCGTTCTTGGGCCACTACTATTCATGATATACATTAATGATCTTCCTAATAATTTAGCATCACGCGTGCGATTGTTCGCATACGATTGCATTGTCTACCGCCCTATAACCAGCCCCCATGACCATCTCCTTCTTCAAAACAATCTTCAGCTTATTTTTGATTGGTGCAACACTTGGTTAATGACCCTAAATTCATCTAAATGTAAAGTCATCTCTTTTACTCGCAAACACGCCATCTCTACGTTCTCTTATCACATAAATAACAATCCGATTTCACCAGCCACTTCATACAAGTACTTGGGAATTAATTTCGTGCCAAACCTTTCCTGGAACCATCACATTACTACCATATGTGCTAATGCCTCAAGGTCACTGGGGTACTTACGTCGAACCCTGCGCAAATCACCCTCCAACATCCGTAAGCTGGCTTTCCAAAGATTTGTTCGCCCGCAGCTCGAATTCACCTCTCCAATCTGGTCACCTTACCATAAGAACCTAACCAGCATATTAGAATCTGTCCAAAATAGGGCCGCAAGGTTTGTCTCTCCATAACTATTCATACAATTCTAGTATTTCGCAAATAAAACTGGATATTTCACTTCCACCCCTCAGTATCCGTCATGACTTCGCTCTCTTATCTCTGCTGCATGAGTACGTTCATGCGGATAGGAAATCTTCCTTGCGGCTTGAATTTGCTCCATGCACATCACGCAGGCTACATAATCACCTCAGCTTCACTCGGATATACGGGAACACTCACGCATTCAATTGGTCGGCCCTTCCCCGTGCAGTTCGATTATAGAATGCCCTTTCTGATTCCATAGTCTCCGAAAAAAATCCTGACAAATTTCGCCAGCTCCTCATCTCGCATTTCATTGCGTAATCTCGAAAAAAAACTGCGTGTCCCCTTCTTCTCATGTTTCCTCGTGATATGCCTTCTGTTAGCCTTTTTGTTTATGGGATCGCTTTGCTCTTTTTCTTGTATTACTATGTTTCTTTTTTTTTCTCTGATTAGAACGTCACCAGTCCAATATATTTTTTATGCAATACTGATGTAACCCTTCCGTTTATGGGTTCATTGTTATTTTTTGTTGTAGTTGCTATTTTTGTATTCTTATGTATACGACATTGAATTGCCTATTCTTATGTGAACTGTACCTTTTGTTATATTTGTGTAATCATCCAGCGTACGCAGGAAATTATTCATTGTTATGCCAATCAATCATGCATGAATATTATGTACTAATTATGCATGCTGTTTTCCTTTTTTTGTGATTCCCCCCTTAGCCAATGCCTATCACGAGGCCTGTAAGGCCTTTTTAAATAAATAAATAAATAAATAAATAAATAAATAAATAAATAAATAAAAGTAACGTCATTCAGAATCCCTGTATCATTCAGCCATTGACGGTCCCGAACTAAATGTACAGGTGCCCACAAAATAACTCGGAATGCCGGACCAGTGGTCTTTCGCCGATGGAGCGCACCGGTGAAAAAGTAGTGCCAGTCTGCGCATGCGCGGTCACCCTAGCAAGCTCGCCTCGCTCCCCAGTGCATCTAAATAGGTGTTGCCTTGCTCCGAAAGAATAGCGTTGGGTGCCTTTTAGCGTTGTCACAGGGGGGCTGTGCGGATGCGGTCTCTGAAAGGCTGTGTGCGGGCGTGTGCGCGCAATGGAGCATAAGCGCTTGCTCGTGCGCGTTAATGGGCCTTTTAAAGCGAAAGGCTTAACTGGCTCATTAGTCGCGGAATGTGACCATCGTCGACAACACTTGCAGTAGCAAAAATTGGAAAGCGGCACACTACACCTCTATCATTCAATAAAGCATGTAAAAGTGAATTTACCACCAAGTAGCTAAAAGTAATTAAGAGTAATTCAAGAATCCCAAGGACTAATAAGTAATTAGGGTAATTAACAGGAACAATGCACGGACATCATACGACACCTTTATTAAAGCATGTTAAAGTGGATTGCTAAGTATCTAAGAATAATTACGAATAATAAAAGTAATTAAGGGTCGCGAACAGTAATAGAGACTACTTAACATCAATTCGAAACTCCGTGATAAGACTGGTCACGCCAAATTAAGGCTAAGTAAGAGTTCCAAAGAGTAGTATATACTAATTAGGATCAATTCAGGCCTCCGTAACAGCAAGTACGAAAATAATTAAACCGTATTACGACCAATTATTAGTTATTTAATTAAATTACCGGAATAAGCAAACAATCGCAAATGAAGTGACGTCAACGCATTAACGTTTTAGCCATCAAGTCCTCTTAGCAATCGATAAGGGACCCCATTGTGTTTTTTTTCATACGCATTTAACTCCCGCAGCTGAATTGATTAGCAACGTGTCACCACACTGAAAAAAAAAATGTTTGCGCCAACCAATGCAGACACGTGATCAAATGTTAGCGTACTCCCTACTAAATGTGCAGTGAAGCGGCCAGATTTCGTAAATAAGTAGAGCACTATGCGATCTTCATCACAACTGTGAAGCATTGCAGATACCTTTATTATAGTGCCGCATGAACAAAATTAACTCCTGTGCATGAAATTGGCGTGTTGGAATTAATACGCCGTCTGACGTCATTTTGGAAACTTATTACTGCACGTAGTCATCCTTGTTAAAGGAGCCGTTGTGTTACCGTCAATGTTATGACCTTATTTTCAAGTAGTAAATGCGCCTCGGAATATAATTGAACCAGGACTAAAATACATCGCGCAACGCGATAATCAGGTTGAAAAGTGCGCTCCAGTGCTATAGGCGAGGCGTGGCGCTCGCCCCCATGAGAGATAAGCTATGAATTCATAGTTTCTTTAGGCGAAATAAATAACTCAGATATGCAAGACATTAGGTATAATTAAAAGTAGAACCACTCAGTTATAGACGCTCATGACTGCCATCCACCCAAGCTATCCAGAAAGCATGACTATCATTTAGAATGAATGCCGATTCCGACGCGAATACGCCACAAGATTTCCCCCCACCTCCTCCCAGATGTGTTGTCGCAGCGCTAAGAGAGACAAACTGCAAGTTTTTTTTTTTTTTTTTACGCAAGGCAACGCTTATCTAGATGCACTAGGGAGCGAGGCTTGCTTGCCACGAATGCCGCGCACGCGCACACCATGACTGTATTTTTCCGTGGGTGTGCTGCGCCGACGAGCGGCCACCGGTCCGGCGTTCCGAGTTATTTGTGGGCACCTGTACATCCCATCGGACCATATAGCCCGACTTCACACAATAAGTTCTGCGCAATTTGTTTTCCCCCTCTAAAAGCGTTAACTTAAACTGATACTACGCCTAATACTGAGTTCCGCAGACTCGAATACTTCGCTATATATTCTTTGTTGCCGGCATTTTATGCGAAATCGTAAGATTCGTTTACAAAAAAAGCTCTCAGTTAAATTTGGCGGTTTTACATGCTAAAACCACGATATCATTATGAGGCACGCCGAAAGGGACGAGACTGATGGATTATAATAATTGCGTAAAGGTTCTAAGTTAGTCGCACTAGATCGTGAACTGCACCTTAAGCTTTTCGCGGTTGGTATACTGCTGAACTGGAAGACAGCAGAGAAACAATGACACCTGCTGGCGGTAGTGAATTACGAAAGAAGACTGTTTGCCAGCGGTTTTTATTAGCAAACAAACATTATGTGGGTTGAAAGTTGGAATTAACTGAAACTGTGCATTGTATTGGCAGGCCCTGTCCTGCCGTTTTAACAGATTTGTTCAATCGAAGACGGGGATGTGAAATGGAAGTTTTAAACACGTCTGAGAGTGCCAAAGTGCCAGGACAACAACAATGCTGCTATACCATTTAATATAGTATGCTTGTAGTTGAGGTATTTGATTTTTTACGTAGTAGTATTTGCGGCAAATCGTGCTATCCACAACGGAAGCATAGAATGGCCGGTATCAGGGGTCACAAGAGCTCCTATTAACGTGCCAATTATCGAAGCTCATAGAAAAGTTCGGCCTCACATTATATCTCGACGAATATTTTTGGCACTGCTTCAGCGGAGAGGCTTGCGCGTGCGTTGCACTGTTTGCGAGCAAACATTGCAAGTAGCCAATCGAACCTACTATGTTATTCCCCCTGCTTCCCATCAGAGCGTCTCATCGACAGTAGTGCGCTAACGACCGCGCGCTTTAGCTAGATATATATAGACATCAGGCTTACACGGCTAGGCGATATTTGGCGCCAGAATTTAGCAAGAAACGCAGAAAACGAAGCCGTCTTCGCGATTACTCAACAACATTTAACGCATTCCTTGTTCCCACCAGCGTATCTACCTTTTAAGGAAGTAGCATTTCACTGAGTTTCCACAAAAAATTAACATTTTGCACCTTTTTGGAAGAAAAAAAATTCAGTTCGACTCACCTTGCTTGCAGCCGTGGCTTCCGCAGGCAGCTCTCGATACCCTTCTGTCGATTCTCGGTGGGACTGCGCATGCTCAGCTGTTATCAAAGTGACCGAGCCGAGTAGCCCGGCGTATCTGCTGTCTCATCTGTCGGTCTTGTCTGAGGCGCGTGCTTCGTTTCCGCTATCGCGCACAATCATCGCCCTGTGCAGTAGCAGATTCCTCGGCACGTTCGTACTGCTCGAGCTCGGTAATCGCGCTGCGCAATGCAGGTTCGTGTGAAGCCTTGCATATCTCTCGCAGTCTCGCGTCGAATATTAGCCGGTTCCCATCGCCGGCACGCCGCGTATTCATGTAGCGAGAATTAGATTCTCGCAAAAATGTTTATTACGATATACGTACAGTCGCAATCAAGAGCTTGGGGGTCAAAGGTACCGCGATTTTTCAATTTTTGTTTCGCAGCCTGTGTGTTCCGGCTGAAATCAAATGCGCAAGCGTACGCGCGCATGTTTGGCCAATACAATGTATTAAACGAATTCCAGGCCGCGGAGCTGCACATAAATAAATTTTAATTTTTTGCTGGTGCCGTGGTCGCCGAACGTTTGATCGCGACTGTACGTCCTTGCGTTTTTCACAGCGGAGCTGTTATACGTTAGGTTCCAGCGGATCGCTGCGTGCGTAGACCGAGCGCGTAGACCAAGAACGCCGTAACCTCGATACAAAGCAAAAGCGCATCGCCGGTGTGCCCCCGCTGCGTTCAATAACTAATGGCTGTCTCTCTTTGGCTGGTGACGTCACGCACTGTCTAGGCACGTTATCTCAGTTGCGTTCCGGCCGTGTAATGGTTAGGCCGCGTATTGTACGGACCGAGGAGGAACAGCATGCCTACGAAGAACGACGGCGTGAGCAGAAGCGGGAATAGGCGCGAAGGCGGCGAGAGGCTGCTATAGACCACAAAGCTATAGTCACCGTAGTGACGAAATAATAAAGCCTGTAGAAAATGACAATTCATGTGGTATGTGTCTTTATTTAAATCAATATAGTTTATCACCATATATATACAGCTCCACTGGTCATCCATCTTCACAGTGGAATGTCACTGAGTCTCTACAGCGAAGCTGTAAACCTCTCGTTGGTCGGAAAATTTCGTGGCGTGAACACAAAACTCTAGGTTAACAATTGAAGGCAAACGGCATATCTTTCTCCGCAATCAGGCATGCAGCATACATGTACAGGGTGTCCCAGCCTGAATGTAGCCAATGTTTTAAAAACGACGGAGTGTGCTAGGAAGCTGTAACCAACTCAGTGGTGTTGAGGTTCGCGTGTCTTTGTCTGTGGTATTTTTTATCGTTTTGAAAACTCAATTTTTAGTATAAACTAATTGCCTAACTTTTTAAATATTGCCTTCACTAAGAAAGTGCCAATACGAAAGCTGTAGATCACAATTAAAAATGGCCGACTGAATTGTTTGCAATGAAGTACCATTGATGGTGCATCTTGTAGGTGCCCTTAAACAACGCCCGCGAAATTCAAAAACAAGTGCGTGATAGCGCCCTATTTCAGCGCTCCTAGACGCCCGATCAAGAAACGAAATCCCTTTGTCTCTGCAGTGCTTTCCGGGACGGGCTCGGCGTTTCCAGTGGAAGCAAGGTATGCGCCACGAACTGCTGACGCGTCATGAAAAGCAAGCGGGCGCCCAGGGTGAGCGGTGTGTCGCGCTTCGACGTGACGTGGCTTAAACATATCATTCGCTCCACTTGTGGAATAAAGTTCCAACACGCAGGAAAAAAGAAAAATATCGGGTTTGAATAACTGCGAATCGCAGAACTGTAATCGGGAAGGAAAATGAAATTGTCATGTTCTTCTATTCGTTCGCGATCGTATCTTACTAGCGAGAATTGCTAGCGCGTACCTTGCGGCCAGGAACCGCTGTCCGTCCAGGAACCGCTGTAGAGATAAGCGAATTTCGTTTCTTGATCGGTCGTCTGGGAGCGCTGAAATAGGGCGCTATCACGTGCTTGTTTTTGAATTTCGCGGGCTTTCTTTAAGGGCACTTACAAGAAGCTCCATCAATGGTACTTAGATGTAAACACTTGCACCTTGCGCGACATGCGCGAAAGGTGCAGCCCACTGCAAGTTTCTTCGACTGCGCTGTTCTGCTGGGCGGAATCGCCCCCCGTGTTTTCGGCGGCGTTATCGGTTCCTTTCTTTTTTTAATTTCTTATGGACGCCTTTCAAAGACAATTGCTTAAAGCCACGAGTGCGTGTGCGCATCCTGAAGTCATCACACGCCCACCGCCATGCGCGCTTGCTTTCCTTAAATTTTTTGTTTTATCATTTGCATATTGTGTGTTTATTTCATTTATTTCACCTATACTAGTTGTTTTCGCGGAGAAGAAAAATGTGGATGTATTAAGGCACCTCAATTGATCTGCGGATTGTAAAATATGACATTTTGCTTTTTCTACTGTCTAGTCATCTACTCATGCCTGCGGCTGCGATGATCGTATTGATGAAGACACGTTGCCGTCGTGACAAATACAACTTTATTGTGCTGTTTAATGAACTTCAAAAAAAAAAAAAAGGAGAGAATGTTTCCTCACTCAATACGAAGAAAAGCCTCCGGCAGATTGGCCGGCCTCGGCAAAACGACGTGGGCAGCGAGTCGTAGAGTGCTGGAATGATGTTGGGGTCCATTTTTCAGGGTCTATCACTATTCTTCAATCGCAGCCCACAATTCGTCCACAACTTGCGTGGTGAAGCTGCATCCTTGGCAGGTTGAGTTTGATTATGCCTCAAATTATTTCAATAATATTCATGTCTGCTCCCATAATGGCGGCCAATTTAGTGTCATTACGCCAAGATTTCCAGATGCGCTCGCACGGTGCGCGACGTGTGGACGGGCGACAAGCCTTGCTGAAGCCAGTAGTAGCCTGCTGGAAAAGGACAGTCTAGCACGCAGGGAAGGAGGCCTTGATTGATGATTTCCTATATAGGATTAACTTAACATTCGTCCTTCAATCCTCCGGATAGATTCGAGGCCATCCTTGGTTATCATACCCCAAACGTTCACGCTCTTGTGCCCACTGGCCCTCACTTGAAGAACGTAGATGGGGTCATACCTGAAAAATATCAAAGCGATTACTTAGATAAAACATTGTGGCGTTTTGCGACGTATGTCTGTATATGCAGTGCTGTTCTAAAGACAGATCGCTACACAATTACAGTAAGAAGGATGAACAAAAACGCGCGTAATTAAGCCTAATAAAAACGCAGAAATAATACGCACCATGAGGTCTGGTCGGTAGACCTTTTGGCTCCATTGGGTGCAAAACATGGACTCGTCAGTGAACACAACGTTTCGCCAGTCATGTGCAGTTCAGTGAAGATACGTTTGAGTGAATGCGAGCCTTGTTGCTCTCGGCTCATTGGAAAGGAGCGGCTTCTTGGCAGCACATCGCTTCCTGAAATATGCTTCGAAATGCCATTGGTCGCATCAGTTTTGTGCTGACGTCGAGACCGAATACATCTCTGAGCTGAGCAGCTGTCATGAAACGATTAGCATCATCAACGACAACCAAAGCAGCGTCCTCTTGTTCAGTAGTCTTGCGGACGCAATTTCTTGCTGCATCACCAGTGCGCCCCTCGTCTCTGAATGCCTGCATGATTCTGTTAACAGTGGCTGGCGCTATATCGAATGTGTTTGCAATCGCCCTCTGGAACGCACCCAGCAGCGAGCGACATATATATCCGAGCCTCTCCGATTTCTTTTGGCACTCGAGGAGGCATTTTATACCCTATTCGAAAACGTAACTGCTGGTAGGGGCAGTAAAAGCATTATTTATTACCTGATGCTGCAGTTACGACAACGCCTCCTTACAGTGTCAGCTGGCGCAGTACAGTTACATGTATTATCTAGTTAAACCCATGATCTAGTCACATGGGTCCAAAAAAAAGGCAACGTCCATGGGCGTGTCATGGCTTCCTGGATGCTCACACTCTCCACGTGGCTGTGTAAGGCGTTCATACAAATCGAAAAACACCAAGGGCGCGATCTTGTACGCGTTCCAAAATGGAACGGAGGCGTTCCGTTCCATCGAGCCGCACACGATTGGTCCATTTGAACGTCGCGGTTGAAATTTACCAATCGTGTGCGGCTCGATGGAACGGAACGCCTCCGTTCCATTTTGGAACGCGTACAAGATCGCGCCCCAAGAACACCAAAGGAACCGATAACGCAGCAGAAAGCACAGGGGGCATGAAGGAAGGAAAAACTGATGAAAGGCCCTGACGTCACTCTTCGTGCAGCTGAGTGACGCCGAAAGTTGGCGTTACTCCGCCATATTGTCCGGGCAGATTCTCCTCTCTTGTGTACATCTTTCGCCTTCGGCGCGCAACCACGCAGGGCTGCGCGGACGTGCGCGTGCGGTAGTCATGCAACCAACAGATCCACTCGCGGTGTATGCCATGGAGATACCGTGGTATAAGTCATTTCGTCGGAGTGTTGTGCACTAGCGTTGAAAGGAGTTCATGACGAACTCCGAAAATTAGACTGTGAGGCCGGTGCCCTGCGACTTCTGCCGGCTTTTCTAAAATAAATCTACGCATTCTCACTGCACTGCAAGAATGCACAGGCTATGACCGGTGTTAGATACGGACCATTAGTTAGCATCGATCAAGTTCTTCGAGCGGAGCCACTCGGTGGCACACGACAACTATGGTGCATAGGTGCGCGTCGACCATGCTGTCCGACCCGTCAAACAGTTTGGCTATCCCTCCCCCATGTGCCGCGTGGGGAGCTTTTGTCTCCCCCTGTGTGACGCTTCCCGAAATTGCAGCTGATAGCCGGCATGATTCGAGGTCATTGACCCACGTACCGGGAAAAAGCTGTCTCGCAGCACGGGAATGTCGTTCGAGAACGACTCGTTCCCTCCAGCTGAGCGCTTTCCAGGCGGGGAGGCAACGCCGGACGCAGGTCAGCCATCAGAGAATAGTGCCGACGGAGTGTCGCCATAAGTCGAATATTACGCCATTTGCACTGGCCCTACGATTGGATGAACATCACACCGGCACGGGCTCGACGATTGGCTAATAATAACCTGACCCAGTCGGAATGAAGGGGTTATAAGCCAGAAAAACACCGAGAAGAGAGAGACGTTTTTTTGCCGCGGGCCGCAGCGTCCGATTGGCTGCCGGCTGTAACGATAGTTATATTACTGTTATTTTGCTCATTCTATTTCTGTACATAATGTAAATAAAGCTTCATTTTGCTAAGTCCTCCTCAACTTCACTTCACCCAACTACCGCACTGAAGGGCAAGATCAAATACCGGCAGTACACTTTACGCACATCACGTCCTATGGCTAGCCCATCTGCAGTTCATCAGAAGAAACAAGTATGGTGGTCGTGACTTCATAGGAATCGTTTATCTTTATTGAACAAGTTTCGGGTGGTGATGTGACGAGCCACAGCGCGCCGACGACGAGGCCGGCTGAAGAGAACGGCGTTACGCGTTTGAATACACTGACTGCGGCCTGAGGTATGTTCTCATGGTAAGTGACCCGCCGTGGTTGCTCAGTGGCTATGGTGTTGGGCTGCTGTGCACGAGGTCGCGGGATCGAATCTCGGCCACGGCGCCCGCATTTCGATGGGGGCGAAATGCGAAAACACCCGTGTACTTAGATTTAGGTGCACGTTAAGGAACCCCAGGTGGTCCAAATTTCTGGAGTCCCCCACTACTGCGTGCCTCATAATCAGATCGTAGTTTTGGCAAATAATAACCCAAATTTTTTTCTCATGGTAAGTGAAGCTTCACGGAAACAAAGTTCTGTGGTATCTTCCGCGCGGTCCCTAACAGTACGTGCGTATGTGCGCGGCTAGTGCATTGACCGGGCCTACGTGCGACCACCATCCGTTTGATGTGCGCGCAGGCGTACGTTACTCTGTCGAGCGTTGTTCATTCTTGCACCGCATCTGCCAACTTTCACTTCCCTGCGCCCCCCGAGCACACAGATATCTGCAGTAAGAAGTGTTCGTCCCTTATTTACTCACAGCATCCATTTGTTTCCCATCCGTCCACATGGCTGTTTTGCATGCCACAAATGCATCGTCCGCTGTCAAATGCAGGAACGGTGCGCAGCTCTCACAGACCTGCAAGCCGTTCATCGTACAAATTCTGAAGCACAGCGGTTACAGTCTCTGATGACACGTTAGCATGGATCCACCGAAGGCAGCAAATATATTCTCAGATCGTCATTCGTCCGTTGCGTGATACGTGGTGTACGGCGTTGCATGAGCGCTGGTTTCCCGCTTTTTACTTCTTCCAGTCCCACCTGGCCACAACAATGGTCAGATAACACAGCAATAACATACAGAGCACGGTCTAGATAACACAGCGGAGCAAAACATGGAGACTAACGCATACCTAGGGACGTATTCTGACACGATCCACTTCGGCGATACAATCGCCTTGGACACGCCTCCGCCAACGAGACACGTGCTGATTGGCTGTTTTAGGAAAAAGAGGATGAGCTGAATGACTGGTTGAGCACGAAGTCATCCTGTTTTGCTGAACCAGCCAATCAGCGCGCGCCTGATGGCGATATTGTCGCCGAAGCGATACTATCGCCGAAGTGGATCGTTTCAGAATATGTCCCCTGCACACACGACGGCTTTACCATGGAACGAGACCTACGGGGCAATACACGCCTGAGCACACACCACCATGCATTACCAAAACAAAACCACCATTGTGCCCCGACAACATGACCACTACAACGAAAGATACCACGTTACTTCCTCCCTACTTTTCTCCTAGCGCGCGGACTGTGTAGGGCCTCTCAGTTTTTCTCTGTCCTCCATGAGAAGGCGAGATTCCGCCTAACAGAATAGCGCAGTCGATGACACTTGCACTGGGCTGTGCTTTGCACGCATGCGCATATTGTTGACTCCTTAGCCCATTCGCTCCACTGCACGGCGCTGATCGGCTTTCTCGTCGACCGTCGCGCGGTATTATTAAAGAGTGCTAAGGTGTACACCGGTGATCAAAAGTATACGAACCACAGGCTCGTCGAAAAAAAGCTAAACTTATTCGTGATTCAGACGTGCTAACTGAAATTGACGAGTGCACTGGAATGCTACAATTGCTAGTTCCGACTGCAGTCTTCGATATCAAGTTGCATGCATTTCGGGAAAAGGAAATTGGCTCTATGGCGGAATGCTTGGTCCATATGTTTTGGTCCCGAGAGTGCATATGCCACACTTCGCAGCATTACATGCTACTGCATGTAAAACGAACAGTGTACTCGAAGGTGGGGGTGCAATGCACATAATTTCTATGGTATGTTGCGGTACCCATTCGCCATTATTGAACAGCCAGCTAAATTTTATGCGGTAACTTACGAGAGAAAACGCACCAAGGGGGTAATTCGCTGCCATGATTTCGCCTGCAGCGCTTGATAAGTTTGAAAGTTTATTTAACATAAGTAAACAATACAATTAGAAAGTACACACTTTTGGGACCCAACAAACTTGTTAAAGGGTCCCTACCGATTGTTATAAAGGAAAAAGCACTTCTATGGCAGCTGTTATTTTATAATCAGAAATCACATAAAAAAAAAGCAGCTGAAGTAACTAAAAATAAAGAAAAGCAAAAAGAAAATGGCTCGAGACGCTTCCCAGTGCTGACAAATTTCGTTGGCTCTGTACACTTGCTTGATTTTCGTATTTTTATCCTTACGTATTGTGCCGGTCTTTGTCGAAGCCCATGGTACGAATCATTGCACTCTTGACAATGTAATTCGTGCACGCCATGCCTTGTGCAAGCCCAAGTTGTCTACCGGGACTACACGAGCTCCTTTCCTACCGAACCTGTTGTGCGCAGAGGGCTGTCGCACTCCTCGGAAATTTCTTTGTATGAGTGATGTTATGACTGACCTTTGCTTACCATGCGGCAACATACGTTGCCATAAGCAAGCGCTGTGCCACCGCTGTTATTCTTCAATTCATTTCGATCTTCGAATTATATATTCACTATTAAAAATGCGAATGATTTTCCTAATAATTGACGTGTTCGATTCTACACTATCAAACATCATACAGGAGGGAAAATACAATAAGTTTAATAGAATTCCCAGTGTACATAACGTACTTGAGCACGCTGCGTAACTCGGACAATGTGTTGTAGTGAGCGAGTACAGTAGGTTGTGTGACACGATGGAACACTGCATTGCGAATCATTACTTTCGACATGGACGTAAGACGCCAAGACATAAGATACAAATGAAGTCTAACAAGTGTTTCACAGTGGTTAGGGTGGCAGTTCCGCCTATCAGCCGTTTCAGTGTTTATAACGGAGTGTTGTCATTACTAGGTGGCGCCAAAACTGGCTGCTCACGTTTAAGACATACCGAGCATGCTAAAACCCTCTAATATAAGCGGGCGTATTCAAAACCGGAGTTGGACGTCGCAGATCCCATTGTTCAGTTGGATTAGATGAATAGTAATACACCCTGACAAGTGAGTTTACCGTTTGCTAATTAATGCAATTACTAATGAAGCTGTACTGCATACTATTCAATATTCCGAGATTAGAACGCAGCACGTCCGAATATTGATGAGGAAAGCGCACAAACGTTATTACACTTCAAGAGTGCGCACGTTTCTCATTGGTGGATAGTTTCTCCGCAGAACCCTCCCGCACACACAACTACATTCGAGACGCTGGTACGTGCCTAACGCGGCGCTTTTCGTGAATGCTTCTCCAGTGTGGTATTTTGCGCAAACAAAGAGTATCGGCTTCTGGTACTTATATGCTCAAGAAAAGCAGCGACGCCGAACTCGTGGAGCTGCTGCGGCATGCAGTATCGGTCGTGCTCTTGACAGAAGGCACCGACCTGGTTCGAGCAAATGCGTCTTCGTTCGCACTCCAGCAATGCGTGTCAAGGAATTTTCTCCCCACTACGCCATCATTGCCAATAAAACGCTTGAAGCAGTAAAGGAATATTATACTTATTCAGGTGCTGGCTATGTATTGAACTATGATATAGCCCCAGAAGAGGATGCATCTTTGTGTGAATTCATGCTAGAAGTTACTTGATGGCTTTCGACAGCTTTCGCTTGTGCTATAGGAAGGGTAAGTTAAAACACCACACGGTGGTGGTCTTGCGGCATGAGATAAGTGGCCAACATCTCGTTTGCAGTGTTATTAATTATTCTTATAGCGCGCACCAATGCCAGTACTCTCGTACCGACAACTGTAATTTGGAAAGCACAGATTGTATCACAGCTTCCAGCTCAAACCTGATGCATAGCACATTGATACCATTCTGTAGGAAGACCTTCTTTCACTTAACACACAGCGCGAGCTTTTCGACTTCGCGGTACCTGCGAGTCATTTTAGAGCGGAGGCTCTAGTACATGTCTCGCAAGATCATTCATCGCGTCACAATGGCCATGAGCCGCCGGAGCACAAGTGTGGCAGGTATGACGTCACGCCACGTGATGCGCTGCGGAGAGGCGTCGCAGCTGCGCTCGCTCGGAGCCTCGACGCTATATACGGTACCACGTGACCAGGCGAGGGTTTAAGAGCTGCTCCGCCGGCGCTTGGTCTCTTGGTCTCGCCATAGATGGCGCGCCGGCTGGGCCGTCTGTGCGTGCGCTTCAGCGCAAGCGACCGGCTGAATCCAATCATCCAGTGAATATAGCTAAACGGCAGGCTGCGAAATCTCAAGCAAAGGCAAAAGTTGGCTGATGAAACAGCGGAGCCAATGGAGACAAGATAAGCACGTTATAGAGAAGCTTACCATGCGCGGAAGCGTGCAATAATGAAACACTGTGTGCATAGTGTTTGCAAAACCAAGCCAAACAGACCTTTCGCTCGTGATAACTGGGTTTACAGCAGTTAAACCTCAGCGAATTTTTTTTTCTCGTGGCACGAACGAGAATTACGGTTCACGAGCTATCCGCACGGTTTCATCGGTAATTACTTACGAGGCTACAAACAGATCCAATTTATCAGGCCTTAATGACTTTTTGGTGTCACATTTTCAGAAAGCTTTAGTTTAGGGCTCTGTGCCGAGAAACAAAAGATAGAAAGGACCCCAATCCTTACTTAGGTGTCCGCTAGTGGCACTGGCACATCGGCGTACACTGGTCTATTGTTTGGATTAACTTTGTGTTTTCCTTGTGTTAACTGTGTGTTATTAAAGCGAAGTACGACACAGACACAGAGAATGCTGGTGAATTCTTGATGTGAATGATGTAAACTACACTACTCTACACAACACTGGCGTCCGGCGTCCTCATCGTCTACTTCCATGGCGAACGGGACGGGCGGGAAACCGAACTCGGAGGAGGGAGCGAACGGAACTGGCGGGAAACCGCCACGCACATGGAGCCAAACCACCACAAACATGGGTGTACGGCAATTAGTGATTTCTAATTATTTTCGAATCATTCCTATAGTTTAACTAACTCAATTTGTAACTAAAGCTATGCTCTGATGTCATATCTATCGTCAGCATTAAGTAGAACAATCCATTTTGCAAAGTTTTTATTTTTATTTATTTATTTTGCATTTAGAAGCATTTTTTTTTTATTTTAGCACCACCCACCAGAAGTCGTTGCTTAAGAAACAAGAGTGTCACTCATTGCTCGTGCCACTAAAAGGAAAAACAAATACTACGTATCTCCGCAGAAGTAGCTTTGCACGCTGCAGGCTGGACGCTCTTTGAACCAAAATGCAGGCGTCGTGCAGACTGACCTTACTACACCTTCATACAATAAACGTGGCCACTGCTTATTACCACTCACCGTTTAATGACTTTCACTCACCAGCCTACATTCCGGAAGGGAGGACTCAGCTCGTGAGCTCTGCATTTCAGTGTAAACTTAAGTTACCGTTACGGCACAATGCAAATTGCAAATGCATTGCACAATGCCAATCAGTGGTTGGCATTGTTAACGATCACGCTAACAACTTAACGTTTTCCTTTAGGCTCCGGCACTTTTGGTTTCCTCAGTTGATATGCATCTTACCAGCTGTTAACGAACAGTGACTATCTTTTTTTTTCTGTACGTAGGGTTTCTGTTCCCCACGTGCACTTCCTGCTTTACATACTGGTTGTCAATTAGCATATTTTGCCGAACCTTATCCTAAATGCATTGCCGAGGAAACAGGAAGTATATTGGCGTGAAAGCCTGTCACAGCACAGGCGAGTAGAGAACACGCAAGTATACAATGAGTGCAAGTTGACAAGCATAGTATGAAATAAAATGCGTTTACTTGGCTCTTTCCTGTACGTACAAATGGGCACGCAGTCAAATAAAACCGAAAAAGAAACGTAGAATATACAAAATCCTGATGTACAAAGAGAAGGGAGATTAGTAAGCAACCGCTGGAAGAAGTTAAAAGTATGCGATAAAATGAAAGCAATGAGATCCACAGAGTCGATAAATTTAGAGTATCCTGTTCCACTAACGACGTGTACCAGTGGTCCGGTGCGCCAAGGCCGCCGAACGACCGTTACGATGTTGACGAGTCGACCCACGACCTGACCTGTTTTTGTTCAGGGCTATGCTAAACGATGCTATCCTTTTTTTACTGACGTCAAAGCTGAGCTCGCTATCTCATCAAACACGCTTGAGAAACTACGCAATGTGAGCCTCCATAGGAGTGTCACTGCCTCCTCCGGCGTCAGAGGCGGCTCTCGGCACCAGCTGCTCATCCTCTTCGACGGCCGAGCTCAGCACTATTTGGTAATGCTCGTCTACGTAAGGGACCACGCCCGGTACTACCTGGTCATCTTCCGCCGCGACTTCTACATTCCTGATGCTGAGGTTAGCTTGCGCTTGACTTTGCCGGGACTCGTCGTTCTCCTGGGAGCGGTGCCGGTGAGGAATCCCTGAAACTGCGGTCGGCACTGTGTCCGTCTCTCGCTGCATTGGCGCCGTGCCAGAGGGTTTGTAGCCGGGATCTAAGCCCTCGAAGGGGTTTTGCCTCCCCCTGGAGCCCGAGGATGAGCCGGCCTCACTCTGATCGCGCTCGGATATCCAACCGGGCAGCCGGGACTCCGCGGCCTTGGATGACAGCCGCGTCCAAGGCCGCTGGGGTTTCTCACTGCTACCTCCATGCATGGGGCCCAGCCTGCGCCCAAATAGCAGTAAGATTCTTTCACGACGCAGTGAAGACCGCAAGCGTAATGGCGGTCGTACTTATACAACTAATTTCGTCAAAGTACAACCGCTATCTTTATGACCGGGAACACCGGAGCACCTGCCACTCGATACAGCCACAACATTCTGCACAGTAAAATAATTTACACCCTTGTTGGTGAAAATTGCGAATCATAACATCCTTGGGAGGTTTCATTCAAGAAACCTCCCATCATGTTTTTTTGAAGCATGGGGTAGTTATAGTTGTCACAGCACCCTGACACCGACCATAAGGGTGTACTAAGAAAATTAAATGAGGGTGCAAGGGTGTTTTAATTTATGTTTACTACATTCAGAAACAAACAGTTGTACGAAGAGAAAGCGTGTCCCACGGCGCCACAAACCAGTGTCGGATACAGAAGGGGGCCCTCCCCTATCCCCACCCCTTCCCCCCAAGACATGTAGAGTCTTCAAAGCTAACAAAACTCGTGCCGAGAGTCCCCGTCCGTTTTGACGAGCCCCCACCATTTGAAAAATGTGTTGCTAAAAACCTATTGCTTAAGCACTACTGTATAGTATGTCATAGTAAGCTATAGGTGGCACACAGTTCTGAAATCTCTTCTTGTACAATTAATTAAATTCCGCGGAATCCAAAAGCGCGCACATATTTTTCTAGTACTGAATTTTTAACGAAAAGAAATGCGTTCAAAACGCTTTCAGCAAGGAACAACTTGTGCAGCTCTTACTTTTGGGTCGCCAGGAATTTAGAAAAATGAATAGGCTAGGTGACAGCATGCGGTTGGGCACGCCGCGATTGCTCCAAAGCAATGCTGTCTTCTAGCTTTCTGTAAAACACAACAGAAGAGGTAGAAAAGGGCATGACGAAGCATTTAATATATTCACCGACGCGGACAAAAGATACCCCGAGTGTGGACGTCCTGACCCCACCCGACATTCTTTCGTCGAGGCAATGACCCCAGCCTTTCTTCTTCTCTACCATTCACAAACATATTACCTTCGCTGGCAAACTTGAGCCTTTTGAATAGTAAGCTGTTGGGCTAGTTGGTTTGACATGTTTGACATGAGCCTTCACACCGACCACAATTCTTTGTTCAAACGGCACCTACAGAAAGCGCCGGGCAAAGCACTCATGGCTTCGCGTCCCCGTCAACTTACGAAGGTGGCTGTACAAAAAGCCACTATTAAGTTAGTAGTTGTGAGAAAGGAAAGTTCTGTTGGCTTACAAACACTTGAACACCGGCCACTACCGAGTGAGCAAAAAGAAAAAAAAAATGTGAGAAGGTAGAGAACCAGCGTACAATATGAAATGCCTACACTATTTACAATACTGCCTAGTAGCGCAATTTACTCAAATATCTGCTCACGCTTGTAGTTTGCAGCCTTCGAGGAGGCGCCGATGCACTACCTAATCGTGATCAGCCATCCTGTAGTACAGATTGCTGCTAGATCGAAAGTTAAAGCGCATGATCTCGAGACCCCGTCTGTATTTTTTAATTTCCAACAACCTGAGTCAGTGACCATAACCGACAACGCGCCAGCGCGATTAGAGAGTGTCTATTGAAGGCGATAGTCTTTCTTGCGCTACCTAAACGCGAAAAAAAAAAAAACCCGATTCAACCGCCCGGCCAAAACCGATTTTAACCGCCCGGGTAAAACCAACCAAGCTACTAGCACTGGTGATACGGGGTCGTACACGTAAACATTATACAGCGCAAAGGAAACCTCAGGCTTATTTGAGGCAAAATATGGGTACATAACCGTGATCGGTAGCGTTAATTTATTGAAGAATGCACATAGGACTGGTTTTTACGTTAGTAAATGAAAATCAACGCGTTAGAAATGGTGTCGAAGAGACGCTACGCGTTAAAAACAAGCCGACTGAAGCCGCGGCTGTGTAGCCTGCTTTAATACAACAGTAATAAAATGTCCTAACAGATGGCGCGAGAGCAGGCTTTACGCGGAAAATTTGAATTGAATTCAGCAAAACCTCCATTACATCCATCATGGGAGGAGTGACAAGGGAGGTGAAGAGAGTGAGTGGTGGGAGGGGGAAGGAGAGATTGTTACCCATCAGGGGCGGCAGAAGACTATCGTCTTTCGACGTCATTTGCAGCAAAGAAAGCAGATATGAGGCCAATTTTCATAACATGAGAGTGATGAGCCTTTTTAAAGTGGCCCGCCGTTTCCGGTTGTGAAGGTATGAGTACAGTGATAGAAGGTCAAGAACAAGGGCAGTTTTTCCGGAATCGGTAACTAACCTTTCGACGGAGCTCTGGCTGGGTGTTGTGGCTGAGGAACAGCTGGCATCGTGACGGCTCCGCTCCGAGGCCGAACCGGGCAGCCGTGACTCGGCTTGCCTAGTTGACGGCCGCGTACCCGGCGAGGGTGGTTTCTTAGCATTGCCGCCTTGCGAGGCGGGCAGCCTGCGTCAAAGAACGGCATCGATATCTTCACACGACGCTGCAAAAGCCAAGTGTTAATTTAACGGAACCATGCCAATAAAGACGGAATTCTCGGGGTTTGCGTGCCAGAACCTTAATCTGAGTACGTGACACGCCAAACTTTCTAGCAGAACGAACATCTTTCAAATATTGTCGCCAGAACAAAAGACCAAGCTGTAAGTGAAAAGGGCCGTGTTTATCGAAATGTTCACCCAGGCTTGCTTGCCGATGTAGGCTGAAGCGTAGGGAAGCGGAGATAAGGCAATGATAAGAAAGCATTCGAAAATAAAGTTTAACCACTTGGCACTGATTGAAGATGCGATTTGAATAGGCACCCGCAGCTGTAGTTTAGCTCATATGGCGTTGGCCTTCAGAGCTCAAGGTTGCTGATTCCATTCCCGCCGAGGCCGCCGCATGTTCTTTTTTTTTTGATGATGTGTGGTGTTTAACGGCGCAAGGGCCAGATATCACCAAAGAGCGCAATGGCACAAAATGATGTGTTGTCAAATTTTGAATGAAATGAAAAATTGAGTGCTGATGGTAGGAGTAATATTGGTGTTAAAATGACTAAAAAATATGTCACTGTAAATGGCGTAAAATATTCAAATAACGACAACGACTAGTATGGCGAGATTATTTACATTATTTTCAATGCGTATCAGTATTTGCCTCATCCGAGGCACTTTGCGTGAAGTCGGTTGACATTTCCTATCTTGCCACACCTCGGATCTGTGTAAAGGAAATGAATGCATGACCATCCCGGCCGTGGCGGCCGCATTCCGATGGAGGCAAAATGCGAAAACGCCCGTGTGCTTGCGTTGTAGTGCGCGTTAAAGAACCCCGGATGGTCAAAATTAATGCGGAGCCCTCCACTACGGCGTGCCATATAATCAGAACCGGTTTTGGCACGTAAAACCCCAGAAAAAATTACACCATCTTCCTATAGGGGAGCCCTGAGTAGTATGCGAAGCAGCCATGGGATCGACTCAAGTTCCCATTACGCGAGCCCTCATTGCATCAGTAGCAGCTTTTTGGCGGCGTTGCCGTTTCCTTTGGGCTTCGCGAGCCCGAAGTTCGGGATCGGCCTGTCGCCGCTGCCGTTTCGTGGCAGCGGCTCGAGCCCTCTTCTCAACACCGCATATCCACGAAGTGAATGATGATGAGTGGGCGAAGCACCGGGGGATCATTCGGGCAAAACGCCGGAAGCGTTCTCCGGAAGCCGGAAGATGGCTTCCGGAAATGGAACCGGAACCGGAAGTGGAACCGGAAGCCGGCTTCCGGTTCCGGAGCTTGGCGTAGATGCGCAGTAGGAGTGTGGACGCCGCACGGCGGAGGGAGGCAGGGGTTGACATAGCCCCGACGATAAGCTGCTTCGCATCTAAAATGTATGACTGCATGACCGCTAGTAGTAGAATTGATCCTCTGCTTTAGGAGCACAGCAGCCCAATACCCAAACCACTAGGCGTCAATCGCACGCATACGCCTCTCGTGCCACAGCCGACTAGCTCTTTGAGACGTTTGGCGCGTGCGCCTCTTGATATTTTATCATGTTCTTTCTTAGTGACAGCTCGCGCTTCGGCACGTCGTGTTAGATTGCACCCCCGTCTCCGGGATCGACCCACATTACCCTGCACTTCCGCGCAGCAGCTTACGCTAGGTAGAAACTGCGTGACGTTGTACAGCCTTCATGATCGGCCCAGGTCAAATAGGTTTCAATGTTTCATCATCGGAGTGTGAATGCGACGGTCGTTTTAACATATGCCACTGGACATAGTCATAGGTACGTAGGATTGTAGAACACTTAGTCGCTGTTGACGTCCCAGTCAGTGTTTCCTTCGCTTATGCTCGTCTATGCATACACGTAGGACGCGAGGAAGAATCAGCATGTCGCAAGCTTGGGCCGAGAGGCCGGAGTAAAGGTCATGCCGGGGGCGTCATGCGATTGTCGTTACCATCGTCTTGCGGCTGTCGTCCCACACACGGGCGTGACAGATGCATAGCTCTATCTAACGCCAACACGTAGATCCACCTGACAACACACACTGTGCGTATTACTAAACGGTGCAGGGTAGCCAGCTACCAGCAAAATGCTTCGCATAACACTGAGTTCCATAGTGCGTGTAGTCTGCGTACTTTTTAAAATTTGCTAATGGCATGCTGTGTTAACACAGGCGTTCAACATCAAACTGGTTTATTTGCCCCACAACGCCGGACATATACATACGACATCTACTCAGCACTCAAGCAACCTTTGCAGCAATTTGTGAAACAACCATACATGTGTTCTTTCAGCAATGCATTCCAACTACTGCAAGCAGTTCTTTCTAAATAAAATTGAATCCTGAAGTGTTTTCTGCCAAAGCAGCGTAGTAGTAGGTAGTAGGGGACTCCGAAATAATTTTGGCCACCTCGGGTTCAACAACGTGCCCCTAAATATAAGTACGCGGACAGTTATGCATTACACCCCCATCGAAGGGCGGTCGCCGCATCCAGGATCGAAACCGCAACCTCGTGCTCAAAAGCACAACCCCATGGCCACTGGGATACCGCGGTGGGTCGTGCTTCGTAAGATAAAATGTCACCAGCCACCGGTTTTTCAGCGTGTCTTAACTCAAACCCACGCTAATTATCAGCACACTTCTACAGACGGCGTTTACATGAATGCGACAGAATGCGCCAGCGTTTACATCTAACGCATTACTTCCGGTACGATGGTCGCGACACATGGTGTCGCACATCGAAGGCAACGCCGCGTCGCGGTTCGACGAGCGCAGCAGATCAGCAGCAATTTCCTTCCCATAATTCCTAATGCGATGCGACTGCGTTTATGTGCACTGCGAAAGTAGACTTACACGTCTCAATACACCCTTGACTGGCACATTTATGCGACATACTTTTCTAGCGCATTGGCCCCGTTTACGTGGATGCGATGCGCTAGAAAGTGGATGTGATGCGATGCGGTGCGCCATTTGTCGCATTCATGTAAACGCGGTTTAGGCATCTATTGTACTTGCTGCCATCAGCATCGATAGCGTCAGCTTTCTGTCCGTTCTTCGAAATCCTTTGCACGTGACCCTTACTCGAAAATGACATAGCCTTTTTACTGTTGTTGTGCGGCTTTTGCTACTCCGCACGAGGTGCCCAAACTTTTGTCATCTACCACGCAGTGAACGAACTTGTGGTACAGGCCATTGTTCACTTTTTATGATATCTAGCTTCTAGTTCAGCGGCACCACTGAAATAGTAACCAAAGTTCCATAAACCTTTGGCGGTTTTCTTACTCGATCTGAGCATGCATCAAATCGGTGCTTTCTCCTCTTCTTTTTTTAAAAACTTGGTGTGAAGATGATGTAAATGAACTTAAATGACGTGGACGAAAGGTGAAGACGAGACACACAGAACTCTAAACAGTGTATCATAAGCACCATCACGGAGGCGGTTTGAAAATGGCAACGCGGTTATATTTCTGAGCACTTGCTTGTGCAGAGGTCAACACTCATGTATAGAACAACAGAGCGTCGCGATCGGGACTGCACGAGCGACATCTGCAGTTTGAAATAGGCCACATCTAAGCATGCGCGGCGTGAATGACGCGCCGGCCTTGCATTTTTTATCCTTGTTTATCGCCGTGGCTGACACGGCTTTGGCCGTCGAAAGCGCTGTCAACGGTGTAGCGCAAAAAAAAAAAAAAAAAAAAAAAAAAAAAAAAAAAAAAAAAAAAAACCCCGCAGCGAATTGTTCTTTTCGTCGCCTGGTGCAAGCTATGCTGCAAGTTTATTCTCTGTTCGTGGTCTCATTTTTCCGGTAGCAGGTTTGCACCAACTTAACAGCTGAATAAAGATTTCTGTGATTTTTCGCGCCAGGCTGCTCGGAAGCGGGTGCTTGGCCGCTCCTGAATTTGGCGAACGGAGCGTGGGCCAGTGAGCCAGCTGCTGTAGCGATGCCTACATATTCCTTATGCGGCTTTGCTGATGCTGGATTAGAACTTCAAAAATGGCACCGCGCTTGACACTCGATGAAATAAAAGCCATCACGGTGATCGTACGCACGATGACTCAAAGAGCCCTATCGGCGGCTACAAAACGTCCATTGACAACTGTTAAGAGAGTGATCCAAGCTTTCTACAAGGAAGGTCGGCTTGCTGATGCTGCCCGTCGTCGACCAGAAAGGGCTACAACCGATGAAGAGGACCGACTGATCGCAGCAGCGTCTGTTGATGACCCCTTTCTCAGCGCCCGGGAAATTCGGGTTATTCTGGGATTGGAGGTTTCCACGCAAACCATACGTCGGAGGCTTCATGCAGCCGGGATAAAAAGTAGAATTGCTGCTCAGAGGACCCATGCTTGAAAAAACGCACAAGAAGCAGCGCATGGACTTCGCTTCCGTTGTTTAAAACTGGACACCAGACAACTGGCGGGCCGTTGTGTTCAGCAACGAAGCCACCTTCTGTACACGCTGGGACCACATGCAACCTGTGTGGCGTCCAGAGAGCAGCCCGTAATATCGGTTTGCTAGCACGAGTCATGCTGCAAATATTCCATTAGCGCGCAAACATTGTCCGCATAATGTTCTAGGCTGAGAGATAGAGAATGAGTATACTTTTTTATGAAAGATAGTTTCAGTCATAAGAGCGACGCTTAGAGTCTTAGTGCTAATTAGAGTTACTAATTAAAATATCACATTAATGACAATATATGTGTTTATGTTGTATTTGGGTTTGAGGATGGGGAATTAAGATGTGCACGCCTCTGGACAAGAGTATTGTAGCAACGTTAATTTAATGCTTGGCATTCGAGCTTCTTCCAATGCCACGGATTCTCAGTGCTGAAGGCAAGTTTTTTTTATTATTGTTGTTATTATTAAGCAAGTACGGTTTATTACACAGGGATGACGAAAAATACGTCTCGAATGTTCGCTCCAGTGGGCGCACGTCAGTCACCGTGTGGGGAACAGTTATCAAGGCCTAGGACCGCTCCCCAGGCTTAAAGGACAGCAGCAGCCTACACGGACGTAATAGAAACGGTCCTTTTACCTTACGTACAGGACGGCCTCTTTTCAGACGGACTCTACATCTTCCACACAGCCGTCCACACAGCCCGTCCGTCCACACAACCACTAAAGTTCCAGAGCTTCTTGACAGCTTCGGCGTAATGACCTTACACTGCTATGGTGTTCGGTTGCTAAGCACGAGGTCGTGGGATCGACTCCCGGCCATGGCGGCCGCATTTCTATGGGGGCGAAATGCGAAAACACCCGTGTACTTAGATTTAGGTGCACGTTAAAGAACCCGAGGTGGTCGAAATTTTCCGGAGTCCTCCACTACCGCGTGCCTCATAATCAGATAGTGGTTTTGGCACGTAAAACCCCATAATTTAATTTTTTGGGGGCGCGCCAGAAGCCTGGACCTGCTTATTGAAATTGTATGGGGTCTGATGAAAAAAAATCTCGCCGAACAGCCTGGCCTGACAAGATGCAGTTCAGACGATCTGCGGGGCGCTGTTGGAAAATTATTGGGTACGTATGCGGAATGACCGCACTTTTGTGGACCACTTTTACGTGTCTCTCCTTGCGGGAACTCGGAGCGTGCAGCTGTCTGACGGAGCTGCAACGGGATATTAGTTTGCCTCACTGCAATCTTCTGCGGCACCAATGACAAGCTCTACGACGAGGGTTCTGCAGTGGCCAAGTCGCCTCTTCCTCAAACTTTGCCGTACTGTCAGTTGTGACAATGTTCGCTCACTAAACGCACAAGGAAGTGCTTCAGCTTACCACTTATGTATGTTGTGCTTACATTTCAAAGCGTTTTTGAGGTACCTACATGTGTTGATTTCAATAAATATCCTAAGTTGAGGACATCTAGGCAGCATTTTTCTGTACGTGCGATCGAAGCCTAGAATTATTCGCAATTAACACATCGTTGGCGGTTTGACAACCAATAAACGGTGAAAGTAGGTTGGTAAAATTCACTCCTAACAGACGGCAATAAACGCAATGCGCTACCCAAAATCCACGGTGCGATATACGAGATATATGTGCGACGATGCCGATACCGCGAATTGAGATTAAGCCTGCAGTATAAGGGCGTCGAGCCAGGTGATTCCACGCGTTTTTTTTCCCAGGCGCTACACCGTTGACAGTGCTTCTGACGGCTAAAGCAGTTGTTGCAGCTGCGGCGATAAACAAGGAGAGCAAATGCAAGGCAGGTGCGTCATTGGCGCCGCGCATGCTCAGATATGGCCTATTTCAAAATGTAGACGTCGCTCGTGCAGTCCCGAGCGTGACGCTCCGTTGTTCTAGACATGAGTGTTCACCTCTGCACAACGATTTACGAAAGAAACCTTAAAAGGCATCAACGAAAAGTCATTATCTGAGTTATTCAAGTAAACGCCTCAATACCGCAAATACAGTTACGTCATCCTGCATATACCACACAATTTTAGCTTCAATAAGGCTTCTACTGGGACTAGTTGGTATGTCATCCTTCTGTTGACTGCGCTATACTGTTTTACAAAGGACAAAAAAAAAATGGACACACATGTGGACGCATGTGTGTCAGTTCTTTTTTTCGTCCTTTGTAAAACAGTATAGCGCAGTCAGCAGAAGGAAATTTTGCTTGAATACTACTATTGAGGCGTACCACACCCAGACCGCCATTTGCGTGCAATATTCTCTAGGCGTACACTAAAATAAACATTCTCCGGTGTATTCTAATCAACTTACGTTACAGCAATCGAGCTGCTGTCTATTATTACCATTAATTACGCGGAAACCACCATTATCTTGGTGGTTTCCGCGTAACTCGTACCATGCTATTACAAGAAAGGGTGCCGGTTAAAAACCAAACTAACGATCTGCCTTAGGCCCCTTTAACAGGACACAATGGTGAAAACCCTGCAACGTCCCGCACGTATCTTTGTAAGAAGACTTACTTGCTCATAAGACGGCCGTATTATTTCTGACGCAGATCCCTTTTTTTCTCGGTGCTGGGCTGTGACGACACCAAAAGCCCTAGCAGTGCAGTCTAGGGCTCCAGCCACGGTCGAGCTGCACCGGTACTTGAGTTGCGTCGCTTCTCGTTGAGGCACATTAGCTTGCTGCTTCAATGGCTTAGATGTTCAATATTTCTGCGTGCGCGTCTCCGACAAACTTAAGCGGCCGCTTACGGCAGCGACGGCCAGCTACTACATAATAAGCAGAATCGGGACTCACCTAGCCGATTACATTCCCACTTCAGGCCAGCAAATTCAGGTCACAAAAACTGCCCCTTGCCACTACTTTTCTGCTTTTCAAAATTCAAGTACACTCATGCAGATTCTTATGTTCATGCTGCGCACAAGCACTGCGACATCCTTGTGATGAAGAGGCAATGTGCGCCACAGTCACGCATGTGGTTTTTTGTCACAGTAACTCATGCTATCGCAAGATGAAAGGTCACGTGACTAAGACTGCAGCGTGGCAGTTTGATTGGGATAAAAGTTGAAAGGGGATTCAATCTGTAGTCAAAGTCGGTGAAAATGTTGCAGTTTCACCCGAAACGCGAAGCATCGATGGCGATAGCAAATTAGTAGACAGCGATACGAGGTAAGGATAGTAGTTTTATCTGCCATATGAACTTGGAAACATTCGCTTACGAACTGAATTAACAAGCGTGGTGGCAGCGCGCACAGGCCAACCTGAACACATCACACTCGATGACCGCGGACACTGGCGTGAGAAAAACGCTGGCGTGAGCAAGTGTGGTGGCAGCGGTGAAATGACCTTCGTGCCGTCTCGCTTCAACGCCAACTGAGTGGCGAGAATGAGCCCTACGCATTATGTGACCTGCCCAGCTCAGCTTAATTCCAATTAAAATATTGGCTACCGTGGATTGCGGTCTAAACCAAACCACTGTCTTCTATGTCATAACGTTATGTCTAACATTCTTCGTTTCATTGCACGTTGCCGTGGTTCTTAAGCTCTCCAGATGCTTTGCTAAACTACAAGTTTCTGCCCTATTGACAGTACCAGTAGAATGTCATGATTGTGCTCTCTCGTTTTCAAGAATAGCAGTAAGCTTCCAGTCGCAATTTGGCTACACCTGCCATGAGCGCTTTACCAACGTTTCTTCTGTATTTGATCTTCTTATGATCAGCGTCCTTGTAAGTACTGGGCGTATATAAACGGATGCTGCAAACATTCTAGAAGCTCATTGCCAATCACGAATTCTCGTTCTCTTGGCTGACCATAGAACATTACCTTTCTGTTTTGCATACTGGTCAGCTATACTTTTACACTTTTCCAACTAAGGTACTCAATGATTTTCTTGCAAGTCGTCTAAATTTCACTGCACCGGACAATGCCACATGCAAACCATAGGATGCTTAGATATTCGTGGTTTATCGTAACTCGAAATCCTTTCTAGGATAATAGCTTTATTATAACTTTTAGGCATAGATTGAATATCCGTCTGCATATTCTATTTTATTGTATAAACACTATTTTCGTTGCTATTTTCCCGCTTTTATCCTGAAAAAAAAAAGGCTTGAGCTAGCACTCGCCGCACAAGGCTTGAAACAGTGAAGTTGGGTGATCGAAGGGGCTTATTATGGCTGATGCTAGGTTGTAACTTGGCTGTTGCTAGGTCTTCGGGAGTACGGACTATCTTTGGGCGTCCCATGGCTTCTACTGATCGAGAGCCGCCGCGCACACGCTTCCATGGCTGTTGCCTGAAGGTCAGCGCATGCGAGGATCCAATCGTTATCACGGCGCATGCGCAGATCTCGGCGCAGCGGCGGAAACCGGTTGCACGCAGTGTCTCCGAGCCGCTGCCGAGCTGCTGCGGCGGGAATGCGGGAAACGGGTAAGCGCGGGCGGCGTCGGCAGCAGCTCTGTGCGTTGCCTCGTAGGTGCTGCTACAGTTTCTTTCCTTCTCTGTCTCACTCTCATTTTCTCTTTCCCTGTCCTTAATGTCCCATGCCAAGGCACCATGTGCACGGCACGGAGAGGAGCGAGGCACACGCCGCTCCGCGAGGGGGTTACTTGGCAACGCAGTGACGTCATAGCTCGGCGAGGTTTTAGCGAGCTAGCTCGGCGGCTTCGCTGTTAAAACGATAGTTGAGACCTAATGGGGCTGTATTAATCCAGGTGCTGCTAAGCAAATCCCACTAAGTTAAAAAAACGTTGCCTTGTTCCAGGAGGAACTGGCCACCTCCCGCAAGTGCAGTACTTAACCAATAGCTCTTTGATGACTTAACCCTACCAAAAAAGACCAATAGAAAAACCAATAGCCTATGGGATTATTGAACGTATATGTCTATAGGTATTGTACAAATCTATTGGTAGCTTATTGGTCTGTTGACACCCTATTGGCCTATTAGTAACGTACTAATGGTACTATATTGGCCTATTAGTTTTGTATATGTCAATAGCATTCTATTGGTAGTGTATTTGTCTACTGGCCCATTGGTTTGTATATGCGTACTAGCATTCTATTGGTAGTGTATCTGCCTATTGCTAGTGTTGCCTACTGGTAGCACATTGTTCTTGTCTTAAACAATGGTGCTATAGTGCATGACGACTGCATTGTGACAGCCAGTCTGTAAAAAGAACAAATACCATTTGAAAGCAGGCATGTGTATATTTAAAAATTTACAGGTTACTTCTTCCTCATCAAATCTGCAATTTTGCCGGCGATGAGCTTCCCGAGCATGTTGTGCCTCTTTACTAAGTCATCAGCACTGCTGCACCGCCGTTCAAGGTAGTGCCCGAAAAAACTAAAATGGGAAAGGTCAGGAAGTGAGAAGAAACATTTAGAAGTACTGAAAGCACAACTATATGTGGCACATCAACAGGAAAAATATGCAGATCCCATGCACTGTGGAATAGGTAAGAAAAATTTGGCAATCCAGCAATAATAAACAGCTAAACATGGTAATATATCCAGAGCGGTCCTTTGTCACATCTCATGCAGTGAATTCGGTGACGAATGCATCTTACAATCGCCCTTGATCAGAACAGCAGACCTTGCAGATATTTGCAAAGCAGTGCGATCCAGTGTTATCACCGAACACGTAAGTGTCTAAACCTTCATACATCACCAAGAAAGCTTCACCAAACAGCCCCCTCACCGCAGCCAGTTTCATCGCACGCACGCACTTAAATGAGATTCAGCAAAAATGGTTGCGAATAATGGTGGCAAGGCTTCATGGGGATTTTTGGGCATTAAACTGCTCTACTACCACCTACAAGAGTGCACTGTTTCAATTTCAAAAGTAAATTGCCGCTATACAAATTGGCACGCACGCCATGTGTTTCAAAGTACATAAATTGCAAGAGGGAAACGAGGGGCAAGGCGGCCGTACTGCAGTTTTTTGTGCGTTTACGGCCTAATAAACAGTGCATCTGATGCTGCACTGGGGAACTCGGGCTTCAATCCCACCCCCAGACTGTATCTTTTGAATGAGAGCTTTTGCAGAGTCATTCAGGTGATAAACTGGCCAATTTATACAACCACGCCAATCTTTCGGATTTAGGCAAAGAAAGCCTTGCATTGGAAAAGTATAAAAAAGGGGTGTAAACCTCAAACACACTAGCCCTAAGCAAGTACAATCAGAATAATACACTGAGCAAATTACAATGGAACATGTCGCAGAATCTTAAATGAACAGACTTATGGCTAAAGGTTGTATAAGAAAGCAATTATGCCTTGTTGGGTGCCAATCAAGGCATAAGGTTGGATTAAAGCATACCGTTTAGTGCATCCTACTTGAAGGCATCCAGGACCGGTTTGGCTTCACCTTTTGTGCGATTCGATGCAGCACCCGTGACACTTTTGCCCATAAGGCCTGGAGTTGAAAAAATCTGAACGCAGGCCTCGCGGACAAAAATGCCATCTTTCGGGCGTTGCATCAAATGATCATATGCTGCTTTTGGCAAGCACACACCGCCAATGCCGAACAGCACCTGAAATAAAGCAAAATAAGCACTAACTGCAGACTAACAGTTGCAGCAATAAGCAGTTACACCTGTACCAGTGGTGTACAGGCAGGTCAATAATGCCCTACAGTTGAAGAAACTATTGGGGCATTGCAACTATTCTTGCTCTGACATGTTGCTACGATCGCCCCCCTAACTTAAATTGGATGAGCTTAATACAATCTTGAGCAAGAAATATACTTTTTTTCTTAATTTTTAAATTGGCTTTCGCAATGCAGTTATTGAAATGTGTGCAGTACACCTACCACATGGTGTACCCAGAGCCGTGAAAAAAAGTTAACTTAGACAGTAAAACAATAAGTTTGACTGTCATTATGTCAAGAAAGCAAGGCTGGGGGCACAGACCAGGGGAGGTATTCTGTAAGAGTCCACTGAGTGGACGTGTCGATTTCGCCTGCTGTTGAAGTTCTGATTGACTGGGCTGAGGTTGGCATCCGCAGGCGGCAGACACCACAGCCAATCAGCACTTCAGCAGCAGACAAAATGGACATGTCCACTAGGTGGACTCTTACAGAATACCTCCCTTGATCTGAACAGCAGCGAGAAAGCACATGCATATACTGAAACGATATAGTCGAAACTGTAATGCCCATGAAATATACAGGAGGCATTGTGCGCACCTTGTCTCCTACTACCTAAATTGTTGGTACGGTGACCAATGGCTGCACGGCACTACAGACAGATTTCCTCATCGCTGGTGCAGCTGGGTGGTAAGTTGGTCTCCACTGCAGGTATGGAATAGATGCCATCCGGCACTTCATTTGCTCGTGGCGGACACAAACGAGGCCCTACAGCAACTTCTTGCGGTTTCTGCGGCTGTGTTACTGTAGTCACAGCTCCAGTAGAATTCTGTCCCATGACTGATGGGATGTGGCTTTCTGTGCAAGAAAACATAATGATGTTGCTGTTTTGTTAAAATACACTGCTCTTTTACTCTCTCAGAAACTGCGTACATACATTTAAGCAGTAAATACAAATGAAATATATGCAAACAAGATTACAGAACAGCATATGTATATATTTACAAGAATTTGACTTAGTAAACAGCCGCAGGATCTGCGCTCGGAAAAAGCCATCTTGGCAGTAATCTTTCCAGTGCACTTTGTACCACTTGTCGCTGTGGTGATCTGAAATGCCTTGAGGGCTGAAATTTTTTATCTTTTTGACGCTGACTACTTCTCGCGCGTCGTCGTCGCGAAACCTGACAGACGCGTACATTGTCGCGCAAGCACAAGCGATTCACGAATACGCACGAAGACCTGCAGAAACACGATACACGTGCGACTTATCACAACACCGATGCTAGAGTGCCGTCCAAAACCACGTGACAGCACGAATAGGGGCTATGGCTAGCTGTGGCTGTTGTCGGCTCGCATTTTCTTCCCCTGTGGCGTCCCCCATGGCGTTGCCGTGGCTTTGAAAAAACGAGTAATCTATTCCCTGTTTGCTATGTTTTAATTTTATGTTCTATTTGCTATACAAAAAACATTTTAGCTTTAGATGCATGCAGACAATTGAAAAAAATGTTAGCGGCAAAATAAGGTAAAACATACAGCGTCACCACGCGAAGACTCGACGTTTAATAAAGTTTTTTATCTGTCCAGCGCGGCGTTCACGCCAGCCCTTCCATGTTTAAATCCAATCTAGCTCTGTATCGTGGAGTTAATGCAATTTGTAGTGATCACGTTTTACAAGAGGCTTTTTGTCTGATTTTGTGACTATCTCCGCGGCCTTCGTCGCCTTCCGAACGTTCGTTTTTCTGCGAGTGATGGAAAATAAGGGCATCGCCGGCGGCAGTGAACGTGAACTAGAGCACTGCACGGGCTCGGGATTACCCGAAAGCCTTGGCCCGGCCCAGCCCATGGGCCAGGCCGGGCCGGGTAGAGCAGTTTTTTCACGGGCTCGGGCCGGGCTCGGGTACAGCGTGTGCTTTTTGACGCGGGCCCGGGCCGGGCTCGGGCTCTCTGGTGGTGTGCATGTAACGTGCAGTGAGTTATTCTCGGGCGTCTCAACTCTGAAAAACATGCATTTTTCGGTCTCGGGCCTGGTTCAGGCCGGTTTCGAGTCGGGCTCGGGCCGGGCTCGGGCCTAAGGTAAAGCGGTGGCGGGCCGGGCCGGCCGGGTAACTTAAATTAGTTCTGGGCCCGGGCCGGGCCCGGGTCTCGCCATACAAGTTTTGATCGGGCTCGGGCGGGCAGCCCAACGTAAAAACGGACCCGGGCCGGGCCCGGGCTGAAAAAATCGGCCCGTGCAGTGCTCTAACGTGAACCCAAAGTTCACCGTTATAAGAGGAAGCGCAAGTGCTTTTGGAACCTGGCACAAATTTCACGGTTCCACGAAGCACTCTTTTTTATCAACGAGTACAGGGCAGCTCTAATACCAGTACTGACTTGAGCTACCAGCAGTCTCCGACCGTGGTGCCAGCGAACTGTTGCTCGCCATCACTTGGACGACAGCATGCGGCCAGACTACAATTGTTCGCCGGCTGAAGTGGACGACGTCGCCGGAGACGCAAGAGTAAGTGACGATCGCAGCCAGAGATCACCGCAGCATATTGCCGATGGCCGTGCAGGCGAAGAAATGACAGAATCTGCAGATGTGGACGCGGGCAATGAAGGACTCCGCGCGGACACGGTGAACGGCGAAGACGACTTCATGAAATTGTTCTCTAGTGAACGTCTGCCAAATTGTGACCTCAATGTTGCTGACGCAATGGTTACACTGATGGCATACTCAATATCAGCAGGGCTCAACTGGAGTTACATGTTAGAGCTAGTAGATGTGGTAAACCTTTTACGGGGATCCGAGGAGCTGCCTTCATCTCAGTATTGGCTGAGAAAGGCGTCGAAGAATTGGCAGCAGCAATTAGTGAAGCGATACTACTTCTGTACGACCTGCAGTACGCCTGCTGCCAATCTTGAAGGACACAGTTTTGTTTGTTTGAAATGCAATGCCCCGTATTCGGCGCACAATTTTTATGCAGTGCTGAACTTAAAAAAACTAATTGGCGCTTTACTTTCGAGTAAAGTGGTGGCCACGGCACTTCTTGCCTCTCTCGAGAAGAAAAATCTGTGTGAGAATTCAAGGAAAAATACAGTGTTAACTGACATCACAGATGGAGCACTGTATCGCAGACACATGGAGGGAAGTGGGTGGAGCGATATCACTCTCACATTTAATACTGATGGCGCCAGGGTGGCTCATTTAGTGTGTGATCAATGCCAGTAGCAATGCACTGGAGAAATGTTCTGCTTTGAGGCCTCTGGTTCGGCAACGGGCAGCCAAATATGCAAAGTTCCTGGACGTGTTTGCTAAGGAGGTCCTCGAGATGAGTACTGTAAAGTGGAGAGCTGATGAGAGGGAACTTCACTGAAGTGTCAAGGTGGTTTGCTTCTGCGTGGATGCACCAGAACGTGCAGCAGTCCTCAACGCTAAACACTTCAATGGCTACTTCGGATGCAGCTTCTGTCTCCACAAATGGGCAAGGTCAAAAAGTGAGTTTTGCGATAACTTTATTTTATATCATGGTGCCATATGCAAATATGTTACAACAAATATGTTTATTTATAGCTTTTATTTAAATAGTGATTAAGGTTTTTTGTTGCGATCGAATTATTTCTCACTGGTGCAAACATTTGAATATTGCAGGATCTGTCAAGTACTCTGTTCTGAGTAACAAAGAAGTACCTGTCACACGTACCACTAACCAAGTGAAAGAGGACATGCAGTTGGCTCTGTCTTCTGGCGAACCATCTCATGGTATAAAGGGCTACACACCACTTGTCCAGCTGCCCAAGTTTGGGCTGGAAGTCAGACTATATGCATTGTGTTTTGGAGGGTGTGGCGAAACAGCTCGCAGACATTTGGTTCAGTGCCGTCCATTCACCATCATATGTAGGAGTGCCATCCAAACGCCAAAGTGTCATATCACGACTAGTGAGTTTGAAAGCACCCCAATTTTTTACTAGATTGCCGCGAACCCTTGATGATCGCAGCATGTGGAAGGCCAGTGAGTGGAAATGGTGGCTGCTGTTTTGTCATGTGCCATGCCTTGATGGTATTTTGCCAACTGAGTACCATAACCACTTATGCCTACTGGTAAATGGAATTTCCTCCCCCTGAAAGACAAAATAACAAGAAATGACCTGAAAGTGGCTATGGACAACTCGGCCCGATTCATGTACCAGGTGGAGCAACTGTATGGACAGGAATCCATGACATTTCTTATCCACCAGCTGGTGCACCTTCCACAAAGTGTTCAGCAGCTGGGACCATTGTGGTCACATTCCACATTTGTCTTTGAATCTGGAAATGGTTTGCTGCTTAACCTGGTCAGTGATTCAAATGGAGTGCCCCTACAAGTCCTGGAGTGCTTCACAATGAGCCTGCAGCTCCGTCGACTTCTGCAGACAATGAGTCTCTGGACGGAAGTTCAGGCATTGAAGGAAAAGATGACTAGTGGCAATGCAACAAAGAGCCCACCAGAAAAACGACTTGGTAAGGGATGTTTTACCTCAGTCGGAAGTCACGAGGCAACTTTGTCAGTAAGCTTGGGCAACACCCCAAAAATGTGGTTGAATATGAAAGAATCTTAGTGAGAGGGCAGAGCTACCACGTGCAGAGCTACCAGCGGACAAAGAGAACATGCAACTGTTACTTCAAGGCCATGGATTGCCTGTATCATGTACTTGATAGAGTGCTCATGTTGGAAGATGGCAAGTGTTATTTGGCATGTGAAAGACTGAAGGGTCAAGTGCACAAGAGAGTAACCCATTTGTACATTAGTATGGGAGTTGAGGAGAAGGTGCATTTACATACTAGTGAGGTGGACAAGATATGTGTCGGGATGAATGTGGGAGATGTCCTCTACATTGCTGACTAGAGATGGGCAAAACGGCTCACTTCAGTGAGCGGCTCGGAACGGCTGAGCTCACTGAAATGAACCGGTTCATTTGAACGGCTCATCGGTTCACTTAAACGTGTAACCGGTGTTATGCATATTCTATAGTTATCTGGCTTAAAAAACGATATATGCATGATTTAATAACCGTGTTATTGGTATTTTAGCTATGTTTAGAGAATATTTTTCCATATATTAAAACCGTGAATTTTTAGTTGTAATGAAACTTTCTTTTATGATATTGGGGATAAAATGCTTACGATACTGTGACAGGCAGAATGCGACGCACTTTTTTCAGAAAAAAAATTATGTAACTTCATCGCCATTACAGAAGCTTGTGTTTTTGTGGTACTTTAAATTTAACTTTTGTCAAAATAAAAACACAAAATGATTGTATTGTACATTATGTTTCAACTTTATTCATTTATTCACATACGTACGTTCACTATAATATGAGTAAGCTGTAATGCTATGCAAAATGAATGTAGAAATCATTTCTTGAAGTAATATACAAAAATAATACGATAGATCGACAAAACTGCGGCACGTACCTTTCGTTTTTTCTTCTTTTAGTGCACGCGCGATACTGGCGATCATGCCATCATACGCCAGGACAAAAAGAAAAAAGAAAAAAAAAAGAAATGAAGTTCTATATAACACAACAATTCATTGGCCTCGTTTTAATGACGTGCTAATGATACACGCTCAGAACATGCACTGAAGTGGATGTCATAGGCGACATTTCCATGACTACACTAATTAGCACAAATAAAGACCAGGACGTAAACTGTACGTTCACCTGTTGTCTTTAAAGACACGGAAGACCATCTTCGAAGTGTATTAGACCAGCGCACGATGTGGGATCGGTGAGAGTCGTGAGACATCCTTCGAACAGCAGCAGACAACGAACGGTACCATCCTTTGCCAATTAAGACTTCTTTACCTCTCCCCTCGGTGGTATCGGGTGCCACACCATAGGACGCACAAAAAACCAAAGGGACTGCTGCTCACACCACACACTGCGAGCGAGTACCAGTAGCGCGAGTCTGCCCACACCGGCCACCATTCGTCGGTCAGAAATCAAAACCTCGAAACCCAGCAGAAGAACCAGCTCTGACGGAACGGTTCGGCCCGGCTCATTCAAGGAGAGCGAACCGGCTTCCTCACTCCGAAAGAAACGCCGCTCACTTACTGAACAACGGCTCAATCGCTCTTCAAATAAGCTGCTCAAAAGATCCGGCTCGTTCCTGAGCGCTTTCTAGGAACGGTTCCTCACGCTCACTGAACGAGAGAGAGCCCAGCCGGCTTCCTCTCTCCGGAAGAACCGCCTCTCACTTACTGAACCACAGCTCACTCGCTCTTCAAAAGAGCGGCGCGCTCCTGTGCGCTCAGGAGCGAGCCGGATCCTTTGACGAGCGATGGAGCCGTGGCGAAAAGAGCGGCTCGCTCCTGAGCGAGCCGGATCTTTTGAGCAGCTCTTTTGAAGACCGAGGGAGCCGTGGTGAGCGGCGGTTCTTTCGTTCTTCAGCCGAAGGCGAGGCGGTGAAAGCGACTCTTGCGAGGAAGGGCGGGAGGGCAGTTGCTTTCTCGTACCGCTAATAGATGGCGCGGAAGTCGCACCCAGCAGAAGACACGGCTCTGAAAGAACGCATCGGCACGGCTGATGCGTTCTAGATGCAAGGAGCGTGCTAGATGCAAGGCTTAAATCAATAGATGAATATGTTTTGTCTGCCATGCTGTAAAATGTAGGCTCTTTCTTATTCAGTAAGCATGCACCTGTAGAGAGGAGGAAGCTTTCTACTAGGTGCCCTCTAGCATTACAGCGACGATCTCCCCAAAGGGTGTGGTGTGCATTAAAATCGCCCATGACAATATAAGGCTCGGGCAGTTCACAGATAAAACTGTGAAATTCTGTTTTTGACAGGTGGTAGTTCGGGGGGATGTATAAAGAGGTAATTGTGATCATCTTATTAAAAAGTACTGTACGGACAGCAACTGCCTCTAGAGGCGTTTTAAGCTGTATTTGCCGGCAAGCAACACCTTTATCTACTACTATGGCCACACCGCCCGACGAGACAAGGGCGTCGTTGCGGTCTTTTCGGTAAATGGCATACTGCCGGAGAAAGTTCGTGTGGGAAGAATTAAGATGTGTTTCTTGGACACACAGCACCCTTGGATTGTACTTATGTAGGAGTTCCTTAATGTCATCTAGATTGTGGAGTAAACCCCTAACATTCCACTGTACTATCTGTGTATCCATTTTATATGTGTTTTGTGCTGTGTGTCTAAGAGAGGTAAATTAGGCTAGCTCACGAGGCCTTTCCAGGCCCCGTGATGGGGGTTTTCCCTTTCTTCCCA
Organism: Dermacentor silvarum; assembly: GCF_013339745.2. NCBI lineage: Eukaryota > Metazoa > Arthropoda > Arachnida > Ixodida > Ixodidae > Dermacentor > Dermacentor silvarum. The sequence continues at coordinate 60,428,991 of NC_051164.1, forward strand.
GCTCGCTCGAGGGAGCTGCGCCGTTCTTTGGGCGTCTGAGACGCCGGTGTTTTGTTTGTTGTATCCATCACCTCGTCTGAGGCGGTGGATAGTGCCCGCTCAGCGGGCACGTTTGCACGTGTTTCGGGCCTATCTGCACAGGCAGTGGCCCTGGGTCCCCCAGACCCGCGGGTCTGCTGGCCCTCCTTGGCAGGGGGCGGAACAGCACTGGCTGCTCCAGCCAGGGGGACTGATGGCGTGACCGCCGTCACACTCCGTGTGACTTGGGCGGCCGCCGAATGATGTGACGTTGCCCCCCGGCGCGCCACATCGGTGTAGGACGAATTAGACTGGTTGTTCGTCGAAAAACGTTTACGTGCCTCTTGGAATGATAGGTTGAATTTGATTTTCAGTTCGATGATTTGCTTTTCTTTTTTCCACGATGGACACGAACGGGAGTACGCTGGGTGATCTCCGTCACAGTTAGCACAGTGGGTGGTGAAAGTGCAGGTATCAGACGAGTGCTCATTGGATGCACATTTTGCACAGGTGGTGCGCCCTCGGCAGCTTTGCGAACCATGACCGAACCGCTGACACTTAAAGCATCGGCGCGGATTCGGGATGTATGTCCGTACACGGAGTTTGCAGTATCCAGTTTCTATCGAGTCTGGGAGGTTACTCGTTCCAAAGGTTATGATTACATGTTTTGTTGGGATTTGCTTGTCATCGCGCCTGATGGTGATTCTTTGGACCTTTACTACATTCTGATCTTGCCACCCCTCGAGTAGCTCGCTTTCACTAAGATCGATTAGGTCATCTTCAGAGATGACACCGCGGACAGTGTTCAATGATCTGTGTGGGCCAACTGATACAGGGATGTCTCCAAAAGCAATGAGTATTGATAATTTGCTGTATTGGGTCTTGTCACGAACTTCAAGAAGAAGGTCGCCGCTTCCCATCTTAGTTACTTTGTAGCCTGGGCCTAGTGATTCTGTCAAAGATTTTGAGACAACAAAAGGAGATATTGTGCGGACTGTCTTGGTTTCGTGCTGACTGTGAATTACATGATACTTTGGGAAGATTTCTTTTGGCTGCATGAAGAAATTAAAGGTTTCATCGGTGCGCCCCCTCTTGAGGGAGCGATCAGGAAGTGAAGGGAAATTGTATTCCATGAAAAGATAGCTATATTCGGCAGGGATCGCCGCCACCCACCATGGAGCCCAACTAGGGGACGACACAGGACAAACGATTCAGTTCTGTGCACGCCAACGGTGCATCCCCACTATAACCAAATACCTATACCCAAGGCTGGATATAATGCACAAGGTTAACCCTTGCTGCCCATGAAGTCGGAAGTAAAAGGAAAATAAAGAGAGGACAGGAAAGATTGAAAGTGAGAGAAAAAGACGAAGATTGTAGAAAGGACAGGAAAGGGCAACTACCGATTTCCCCCGGGTGGGTCAGTCCGGGGGTGCCGTCTACGCGAAGCGGAGGCCAAAGAGGTGTGTTGCCTCCACCGAGGGGCCATAAAGGTCCCAACCCCGGTATTGACTCAACCCCCAGGATCCCCTTTTCCCCGGACACGGCTAAGCCGCGCACGGCTACACGCGGGAGGGTCCGACCCCCATGTGCTCGGGTCCGTGGTGTCGCAACACACCAAACGTCTGCTTACGCAGACGCCCCTGCGGGAAAAATGTTTGCGAGTGGAGTCTTTTGCCATAAAGTAAAGAAAGCGCTCGAATGCACTGTTTGCAGGCAATCTTCAAAATGTCTAAGTCGTAGGTGGCCAATATTTTAAGGTGTGAGGCTTAATTACAGGCAACTGAAATCTTTAATACAACTCCTCGAAAGAATCAGCTTCACTGAAAATTGAGCCCCAATTCTGCCAAGTTGCACAAGTCGGCTGTCTTTGTCAGTTAGAAGTTGAGTGGATCAAGTAAAACATTTTAAAAATAAGTAACTAGCAGAAGCCTGGAAGGATTAGAAGAATGTCCCACTCGTTGTAGCTGTGCATTAAAATGATATTAGTCAACTTAGGATGACATTTATAAAACACTAATATGAATGGTAGGGAGTGTTAAATTGCCAAACTGAGCATTTCCTCTATCTGTGAGCACATTTGTAGCAACAGTAGCAGGCTTGTGAAGTGTGCCTTGCCATGTTCTGAATAACATTATGATGCACGTGTTGACCCTGTCTACTACAGTAATGCTGGTTGTGGAATTCCAGAAACAGGCGCTTCACTCTCCGAGTATTGCGCGACGCAAAACCCTTCACAAATGAAATTACCAAGCCCCAGCATTGTGAAATAGTGCGTGGCTAGTGCATCAAGGTGCCAACTACACACTGCTGTGGGAAAATTGGCTTAAATTCTTGTGGCGCTGGTGGGCTATGTTTTGCTTGTGGTCACCCTGTCATGATGGCGAATGAGGTGGCAGCCTGACGACAATGGTCGTGAATGTTTAGACTGTGAAAACTGACATGACCAGCTAGATCATTGCGTATTCTGTTCACATCGCCCCCTTTGTTATTCTATAGAGTTCAAAAATAGTACAAGACTGACTTACTGCGCAGGATGCTGCATAATGAAGGCAGCACTAAATAATAAATTTTCATCTTTTTCACGCTTTGTCTTTCTTATGTTTTATAAAGGTTCAAGGAGAACACTGTTAATCACAAAAACCCACAACACTCTTGCTCATTTATCTTTTTTTTCTATACGTATATATGCATTGTATTTAAAAAAAACGTTTGTTGGAATGTAGCTCTTTGTCCATGTCTAACACTGTACTTGTATTGCTTTGTGCTGGTGTATACAAATGCCTAAATGTGGAAGTGAGAGGGAAAGACAGAGCTAATTATAATACATGTGCACAATATACTAACTTTACACATTGAAGTCGGGTTCAAAAAGAAAAATATTTTTTCCACACTGAGAAAGGAGACAAGAGCTACATCTGAAAGAATGCAATGAAGGTTGATTCTAGTGGTAACTGGAAGGCACAGTGCCAGAGCACAGGTTAAGTTCTTGGGATTAGAGTTATAAGTATGAAAAAGGAAACTACAAAAACAGCAGACATTAAAGGAACCGGTAATACTGCTAATAAATTTGTAAAAGCAAATGTTTATAGCATTTCCTTAATGTCACAAGCCTTGCCATTGGTTCAACAAGGAACATAATTTTGATCCCTTTTGACAAGATGACTTGTACTGTTGGGCAGCAACTGCTTTCTTAGCAGCATTTAGGCACAAGTAAATCACTCTCTCCTGCCCTCAATGAGGAAGGAAGAGATTAAGCTGGTGCATACAGTAAAGTAAAGGAAATCAAAGTGCTAAAAAGGAAGGGGGAGGTGTTAAGTGTGATAGGGGGAACAGGTGGGAGTACCGCTGTTGGCTCTTTATGAGGTGACAAGAACGCAAAACGAAGCAAGCATTGACAATATTTAATTTTGCCTTGCACTTGACT
>NC_051164.1:60432535-60456933 GCF_013339745.2 Dermacentor silvarum
AACATCGCACGCTATTAATCCTACCGCTGCTGTCCCTGTAACAGATTTGAAACCTTTCTTGCGGAAGAAACTGCGAAGCTACTGGCAACGTTTGTGGGATGCGCAAACAAATAATAAGCTTCACTTGATTAAGCCACAGTTAGGTTTCTGGCCCTCTGCATCAAAAACACGGCGAACTGATGTCCTATTCTGTCGCCTCAGAATAGGACACACATATGGTACTCACAATTTTCTATTGAATGGTAATGATCCTCCAACCTGTGGTAGATGTGGCGAGAGGCTCACCGTTCTTCACGTCCTCCTGGAATGTAGGGAAGCCGAGAGAGAGAGGAAGAAACATTTTCCTCTGGCATACCGCTGTTCTATCCCTCTTCATCCTGCTATGTTTCTTGGCAAAGAACCGCTTTTCACTACCAAAGCAGTCCTCGCTTTTTTGAATGATGTTGTCTTGCATGTTATCAGCCCAAGAAATACGTAATGCATCCTTCTCAAGAGGATGCCACTGTGATAATAGTTCAGTTTAGCCTCTGACATATCTTAGTATATCATCAATCTTTCACAATGCATCCCTCGTATTCATAGCACACTTCATTAGTCATTGCCATATTCTTAGTACCTATAGATTTTACGCATTTTACAGCGACTATTTTAGGCCTCTTTACAGCCATGCCACATCTGTTTTATCCACACCTTCTAATTCACCATTCATGTACCACTGACACGTCATTATCATCGCCTTGGCGCTCTTTGGCCGCATCTGGCCCTTGCGCCAAAAAACTCCAACAATCATCATCATCCAGATATCCTTATGCTACTTTTTTGTAGCTTTCTGTCTGGGGTCCATTTCCTAATTGACTTGGATGAGCAAGGCCATTCATTTATTCATTCATTCATTCTTGTGCGTAATGTCCTTAGTGCCAGGACACAGTTACAAGAGATGACGGTATGTCATAGCGCACTTGCACCATCTTCCCTAGCTTTCATAGCAGAAAACACAGACAAAATGGCTTGTGGGCGAGTCCTACATAAAATGTGTGATAGACGCATGGAGTAGGAAAAAGAGCTTCCGATTCTTTGCACATTCCATTCAGTTTTCCTCGTAAGAAATAGTCCTAGAACAATTACAAAAATCCACTTGGTGCGATCAAGTGTTTCCAAAAGTCCCTTCCTCTAAACACAAACATTCAGCCAGTTTTTTGAAAGCCATAAGTTGCACCGTACGTTCCTAAAAGGAAAGGTCCAGGTGGAGTAGCATGACCTTGAAACAAAGTGAGTGCTTGTCAAGCGCAAGAAAGCTAATGGGCGACACCCATTAATTGTGCATCTTGATTGTGCACGCGTTACTGTTGTACTTTGAGTCTGTGGTCTCACAACAGCTCATTACTTGCTACGAGTTGCCAGGTGTACTTGCACTCTGCACTGGCAGAAAGTAGTACATGTCCTTGGGTTTGTCAAAAAGATACTTGCAGCAAAATGTGAAGTTTATAAACATTTGCTTATTTTTAATGCTCTTCTTGTGCTGTTTTGATTTGCCAGATTTTCTTTAGAACTCAAAGTCGAAGTACTCTTGCCTTGAAGTTTATGCCAACGCATCAGTCACATACAGGCATGTCTTATGCGGCAGTCGGTCCATCCTTCTCGGAATCCAACGTACTACACCCCCAAAACAAGGGTCTTTACGGCAGACGCCTATGCATTCAGGCATTGAGGGTAATGTCCTTGCTGATGTTATTGCCACATCTATAACAACAAAAGCTGGCAGCTGCAACATAGCTATCCCCGCCACAGACTCGAAGACTTTCTTACGGGAGAAACTGAGGAGCTATTGATAACGTATGTGGGACGCCGAAACACTTAATAAACACCACTGTTATTAGCCCAACTTAGGAAATTGGGAACCTATCAAAAATTCAACAAACTGAGGTTATTTTCTGTTGTCTCAGAATAGGCCTCCCGCAGGGGCATCTGCGTCAGCAGGCGTTTGGTGAGCTGTGCCACCACATACCCGAGCACAAGAGGGTTGGACCCTCCCACGTCTAACCGTGCTCGGCTTAGCCTTGTCCAGGGAAAAGAGGATCCTGGGGGTTGAGCTGATGCCGAGTGTTTGGACCTGTAAGGCCCCTCGGTGGAGGCAACACACCCTTTTGGCCTCGGCTTCACGTAGACGACACCCCCGGACTGACCCCCCCCCCCGGGGGAAATCGGTAGTTGCCTTTTCCTGTCTCTCTCTCCAATCTTCGTCTTTCTCTCTCGCCTTTTCATCTTTCCTGTCTTCTACTCTCTTTTATATTACTTCCGATCTTCTGGCAGCGAGGGTTAACCCTGTGTGAGTAGCCAACTTAGGTTATATCATATTCCGTTATAGTGGTGACGTACAGCTGGCATCTGCAGGACCCGTGTTAACAGGCCCTGCAGCGTCCCCTTGTTGGGCTCCATGGTGGGTGGCTGGCGTTGCTGCCGAAAAATCCATATATCCTTATGGCTAGTTCCTTCCCATCACTTCCTGATCGCTGTCTGAAACGAGGGCGCACCGAGACGTGTTCCAGTTCTTTGGACATCAAAAACAAAACTTACCGCGATTCCATGTAATCCACTCTAAAAAAGCAGGAAAGCAAGTACGAACAATCTCCCCTTTTCTAGTCTCTAAATCCCTTACTGAGGCCCTTGGGCCACGTTATAAGGCATCGAGGATGGCCAAGGCCGGTATTTTGTAGCGATGCCTTTAAAGTAATAATGCCTTTTCGCGCTTATCGCGCTTTGTCAGTGGTCAGAGCGACGGTCCGCTCGCGTTATCAACGTTGATATCGTGAGCGGACCGTCGCTCTGACCACTACTAAGCGCGAAAAGGCATTATTACTTTAAAGGCATCGCTACAAAATAGCGGCCCAGTGGTGATCTCCTCTTGGAGCTCCATGATCAGAAACAATATGAAAAGCTGCCTAATCTAGTGTCCTTTGGGGACATCCAAGTAACTGTAACCCCACACCGCACCATGAACACCACCCGCGGTGTTGTCTCAGACGACGATTTGTTGGAACTGACTGAAGCTGAACTCTTGGAGGGTTTCAGTGAGCAGAATGTAATCAATGTTAAATGGATTAAGATGAGGCACGACGGCAAGGAAATCCAGACCAAGCACCTGATACTTTCTTTTAACTCAAGTGTTCTGCCCGAGTCCATCGAGGCTGGGTACATCAAACTTCGCGTTAGGCCATACATGCCAAATCCTCAGATGTTGGTACGTATGCACGTAAGTGTTAAATGCTACGTAATTGTTTGCTGAAACACCCTATATACAGGGTGTTTCAGCGAACATTTTCAAAATTTATTTAAGGTTGCCTGTGGCAGATAGCCCGATTCTAGCTAATGCGCTGGTCAAGTCCAAGAGGCGGACAATACTTGCACAAAAAATTGAAATGCATAATCGAGTAATTAACAGAAATTCACTAAGTTTTTAACTAATTACCTGATGACCCATATTGCAATTTACAAATTGTAGCCTTGGAGTTCACAAGGCGGATCCACTTGGAACGAATTCTCGGGATGATGCCAGTAACGCCAGTTTCGAGATATTAATTCCCGAACTTTGCGGAGAAATGCATTGGCCTTCCAGTTAATTTTGTTCTTCAATGCATAAAGCGACGTTTTGTTAAGAACTTAACTGGAACGCCAATGCATTTCTCCGCAAAGTTCGGGAATTATATCTCGTAACTGGTGTCATCCCGAGAAACCGTTCCAAGTGGATCCGCCTTGCGAACTCCATGGCTACAATTTGTAAATTACAATATGGACCATCAGGTAATTAGTTAAAAACTTAATTAATGAATTTCTGTTAATTATTCGATTAGGCATTTCAATTTCTTGTGCAAGTAATGTCCGCCTCTTCGAGTAGACCAGCTCATTAACTAGAATTGTGCTGTCTGCCACAGGAAACCTTTAAGAATTTTTGAAAGTGTTCGCTGAAACAACCTGTAAATATTAGTCCCAGCTAAATGTAGCCAATGTTTTCAAAACGACGGAGTGTGCTAGGAAGCTCAAACCAACTCAGTGGTGTTGAGGTTCGCGTGTCCTAGTCTGTGGTATTTTTTTCGTTTTGAAAACTCAAGTAATTAGTATAAACTAATTGCCTGACTTTTTAAATATTGCCTTCACTAAGAAAGTGCCAATAGGAAAGTTGTAGATCACATTTAAAAATGACTCACTGAAATGTTCACAACGAAGTACCTTTGATGGAGCTTCTTGTAAGTGCCCTTAAAGAAAGCCCGCGAAATTCAAAAACAAGTGCTTGATAGCGCCCTATTTCAACGCTCCCAGACAACCGATCAAGAAACGAAATTCGCTTATCTCTACAGCGGTTCCTGGACGGGCTTGGCGTTTCCGGTGGCCGCAAGGTACGCGCTAGCAATTCTCGCTAGTAAGATACGACCGCGAACGAATAGAAGAACATGACAATTTCATTTTCCTTCCCGATTACAGTTCTGCGGTCAGCAGTTACTCAAACCCGATATTTTTTCTTTTTTTTTTTTCCTGCGTGTTCGAGCTTCATTCCACAAGTGGATCGAATGATATGTTTATGCCACGTCACGTCGAAGCGCGACACACCGCTCACTCTGGGCGCCCGCTTGCTTTTCATGACGCGTCAGCAGTTCGTGGCGCATACCTTGCTGCCACTGGAAACGCCGAGCGCCTCCCGGAAAGCACTGCAGAGACAAGGGGATTTCGTTTCTTGATCGAACGTCTAGGAGCGCTGAAATAGGGCGCTATCACGCACTTGTTTTTGAATTTCGCGGGCTTTGTTTAAAGGAAATTACAAGACGCACCATCAATGGTACTTCGTTGCAAACACTTCAGTCGGCCATTTTTAAATGTGATCTACGACTTTCGTATTGGCACTTTCTTAGTGAAGGCAATATTTTAAAAGTTAGGCAATTAGTTTATACTAATTGAGTTTCCAAAACGAAAAAAAAAAATACCACGAACTAGGACACGCGAACCTCAACACCACTGAGTTGGTTACAGCTTCCTAGCACACTCCGTCGTTTTTAAAACATTGGCTACATTCAGGCTGGGACACCCTGTACATGTATGCTGCATGCCTGATTGCGGAGAAAGATATGCCGTTTGCCTTCAATTGTTAACCTAGAGTTTTGTGTTTACGCCACGAAATTTTCCGACCAACGAGAGGTTTACAGCTTCGCTGTAGAGACTCAGTGACATTCCACTGTGAAGATGGATGACCAGTGGAGCTGTATATATATATATGGTGATAAACTATATTGATTTAAATAAAGACACATACCACATGAATTGTCATTTTCTACAGGCTTTATTATTTCGTCACTACGGTGACTAGCTTTGTGGTCGCTTTGGTAGACGGCCATGGGTTCTGTAACGATGATTGAGCGGGAATGGGCGCGCCAGCGGCGAGAGGCGCTAGCAGCCCCCCGTCACCTTCGCGCCCATTCCAGCTTCGGCTCACGCCGTTGTTCTTCGCAGGCATGCTGTTCCTCCTCGGTCCGTACAATACGCGGCCTAACCATTACACGGCCGGAACGCAACTGAGATAACGTGCCTATGCAGTGCATGACGTCACCAGCCAAAGAGAGACACCCATTGTCTTAATTATTAAACGCAGCGGGGGCACACCGGCGATGCGCTTTCGCTTTGTGTCGAGGCATAGCCGCATAGCCTCCTAATATAGGAGGCTATGGTCGAGGCTACGGCGTTCTTGGTCTACGCGCTCAGTCTATACGCACGCAGCGATCCGCTGGAAACTAACGTATAACAGCTCCGCTGTGAAGAACGCAAGGATGTACAGTGGCGATCAAACGTTTGGGGACCACGGCACCATCATGTGACATATGCTGGTGCCGTGGTCCCCAAACTGCACATTCATGTGCAGCTCCGCGGCCAGGAATTCGTTTAATATACATTGTACTGGCCAAACAGGTGCCCGTAGGCTTGTACACCTGATTTCAGCCGGAACACACAGGCTGCGAAACAAAAATTTAAAATCGTGGCACCTTTGGTCCCCAAACATTTGATCGCGACTGTGCGTATATCGTAATCAACATTTTTTGCGAGAATCTAATTCTCGCTACATGAATACGCGGCGTGCCGGCGATGGGAACCGGCTAATATTCGACGCGAGATTGCGAGATATATGCAAGGCTTGACACGAACCTACATTGCGCAGCGCGATTACCGAGCTCGAGCATACGAACGTGTCGAGGAATCTGCTACAGATGAGGGCGATAAGTGTGCGCGATAGCGGAAACGAAGCACGCGCCTCAGACAAGACCGACAGATGAGACAGCAGATACGCCGGGCTACTCGGCTCGGTCACTTTGGCAACAGTCGAGCATGCGCAGTCCCACTGAAAATCGACAGAAGGGTGTCGTGAGTTGCCTGCGGAAGCCACGGCTGCAAGCAAGGTGAGTCGAACTGAATTTTTTTCTTCCGAAAAGGTGCAAAGTGTTAATTTTTTTTGTGGAAACTCAGTGAAATGCTACTTCCTTAAAAGGTAGATACGCTGGTGGGAACAAGGAATGCGTTAAATGTTATTGAGGAATCGTGAAGAAGGCTTCGTTTTCTGCGTTTCTTGCTAAATTCTGGCGCAAAATATCGCCTAGCCGTGTAAGCCTGATATCTCTAGCTAAAGCGCGCAGTCGTTAGTGCACTACTTTGGATCAGACGCTCTGATGAGAAGCAGGGGGCATAACATAGTAGGTTTGATTGGCTACTTGCAATGTTTGCTCGCAAACAGTGCAACGCACGCGCAAGCCTCTCCGCTGAAGCAGTGGCAACAATGTTCGTCGAGATATAATATGAGGCCGAGCTTTGCTATGAGCTTCGATAATTGGGACCTTAATAGGAGCTCTTCTGACCCCTGATATGCCGGCCATTCTATGCTTGCGTTGTGGATAGCACGATTTGCCGCAAATACTACTACGTAAAAATTCAAATACCTCAACTACAAGCGTACTATATTAAATGGTATAGCAGCATTATTGTTGTCCTGGCACTTTGGCACTCTCAGACGTGTTTAAAACTTCCATTTCACATCCCCGTCTTCGATTGAACAAATCTGTTAAAACGGCAGGGCAGGGCCTGCCAATACAATGCACAGTTTCAGTTAATTCCAAATTTCAACCCACGTAATGTTTGCTTGCTAATGAAGAACACTGGCAAGCCGACTTCTTTCGTAATTCACTACAGCCCGCAGGTGTAATTGTTTCTCTGCTATCTTCATGTTCAGCAGTATGCCAACCGCGAAAAGCTTAAAGTGCAGTTCACGATCTAGTGCGACTAACTCGGAACCTTTACGCTGAATATTATAATCCGCCAGGCGCCTCCCTTTCGGTGTGCTTCATAGTGGTATCGTGGTTATAGCGTGTAAAACCGCCAAATTTAACTAAGAGCCCCTTTTTTGTAAACGAATCTTACGATTTCTCATAAAATGCCGGCAACAAAGAATATATAGCGAAGTATTCGAGTCTGTAGAACTCAGTATTAGGCATAGTATCAGTTTCAGTTAACGCTCGTAGAGGGGAAAACAAATTGCACAGGACTTATTGTATTCAATAAGTCGGGCTACATGGTTCGATGCGATGTGTGGGGGTGCCTACAAATCGGACCGCCGGACCGGTGGCCGCTCGTCGGCGGAGCACACCCGTGGAGAAATACAGCCATGGTGTACGCGTGCGCGGCATCCCTGGCAAGCAAGCCTCGCTCCCTAGTGCATCTAGATAAGCGTTGGCTTGCGTAAATAAACTTGCGATTTGTCCCTCTTAGCGCTGCGACAACACATCTGGGAGAAGGAGGGGGGGGATCCTTGTGGCGTATTCTCGGCGGAATCTGCATTCATTCGAAGAGATAGTCATGCTTTCTGGATAGCTTGGGTGGATGGCGTTCATGGGCGTTTTTAACTGAGTGGTGACCAGTGAGTTCACTATGCTATACTTTTAATTATACCTAATGTCTTGCATATCTGAGTTATTTATTTCGCATAAAGAAACTATCAATTCATAGCTAATCTCTCATGTGGGTGAGCGCCACGGCTCGCCTATAGTAGCACTGGAGCGTACTTTTCAACCTGATTATCGTGTTGCGCGATGTATTTTAGTCCTGGTTCGATTCCGAGACGCATTTACTACTTGGGAATAAGATCAGAACTTTGACTGTAACATGACGGTTCCTTTAACAAGGACGACTGCGTGCAGTAATAAAAGTTTCCAAAATGACATCAGACGCCGTATTAATTCCGACGCGCCAATTTCATGCACAGGAATTAATTTTATGCATGCGGCACTGTAATAAAGGTATCTTCAATGCTTCGCAGTCACAATGAACATCGCATAGTGCTCTACTTATTTACGAAATCTGGCCGCTTCGCTGCACTTTTAGTAGGGAGTACTCTAACATTTGATCACGTGTCTGCGTTGGGTGGCGCCATAGAGTTTCTCACAATAACACCTAGAGGGTAAACTGGCGCCACCGTCTATGCGAGTTTCTTAAAGGGCTGCCGTGCTCTCATGGGAATGACGGGATATGTGTCTGCGAGGCTTGTGTTGGCTGGTGTTGAACGAGGCTTCGTCTAAAACGTGGATATGGCTACACAAATAACGCGTTCTTAAAAGAAAATCTACATAAACGGCTTTCATTCACCCATATTACACCTCAATAAAGTTTACTCACCTACAATGCAGCATCAAGTGAAGAAAAGCAAGGACAGACAAGTTGTTCCAAAGCGAGCGAGAATCTTGTGGTCTGCCCTCCAACTTTAACGGCCAGCTGATACTTTTTACGTTTCATATAATTGTGCATCCAATAGTATGTCCTCGAAATTAAACAAAACATGTTTTTGTGTAATAATTAAGCTAAAGCAGTTTTTTACGTGCTGTTTTAGCAGGAAATGAATCATTGTGGCAGACGGAACGGTGCTAGCCAGGCGCGTCTTCAAGGCGTTCGGGCTCTCCAAGAACGATGCCAATCCGAATCCACAGTATACCGGCATTATGCCGGCATCCCCTTGCATACCATGGCGCAGCAGCGCCACATTTCCCTCTAGGTTTTATAGTGTGAAACTCTATGGGTGGCGCAAACATTCAATTTTTTGTTCAGTGTGGTGACACGTTGCTAATCAAGGGGGTGTTCAGCTGTAGGAGTTAAATGCGTATGAAAAAAAAAAACATTCAGTGGAGTCCCTTATCGATTGCTAAGAGGACTTTAGCAGTAAAAGCTTTAATGCGTTGACTTCATTTCATTTGTGATTGTTTGCTCATTTCGGGTAATTAACTAAATAACTATTAATTGGTCGTAATACGGTTTAATTATTTTCGTGCTCGCTGTTACGCAGGCCTAATCCTAATTAGTATATACTACTCTTTGGAACTCTTAATTTGTCCTAATTTGGCGTGACCAGTCTTATCACGGAGTCTAGCATTGATGTTAAGTAGTCTCTATTACTGTTCGTGACCCTTAATTATTTTTCATTATTCTTAATTATTCTTAGGTACTTAGTATTCAACTTTAGCATGGCCGAGCGCGTGCCGCCGAGCGCGTGCCGAGCGCGTGCCGCCGGAGTGGGACCGCCACCTCAATAATTTAGCTACGTGGTGCTAAATTCACTTTTACATGCTTTATTGAATCATAAGAGGTGTAGCATACTACTTTCCTATTTTTGCTACTGCAAGTGTTTTCGACGATGGTCACATTCCGCGACTAATGAGCCAGTTAAGCCTTTCGCTTTGAAAGGCCCATTAACGCGCCCGCAGGAGCGCTTACGCTCCATTGCGTGCACGCGCCCGCACACAGCGTTTTAGAGACCGCATCCGCACAGCCCCCCTGTGACAACGCTAAAAGGCACTCAACGCTATTCTTTTGGAGCAAGGCAACACCTATTTGGATGCACTGGGGAGCGAGGCGAGCTTGCTAGGGTGACCGCGCATGCGCAGACTCTGGCACTACTTTTTCACCGGCGCGCTCCATCGGCGAAAGGCCACCGGTCCGGCATTCCGAGTTATTTTGTGGGCACCTGTACATTTAGTTCGGGACCGTCAATGGCTGAATGCAACAGGGATTCTGAATGACGTTTTCTTTTGCAACTGGTTGTCCAGATGCGAGCTTATCTGCCAGACAAAGCCCGCGCCGATGTATGCTATACAAAGAAACATGGCCCTTTTTCGTATCATGCTGTTACAGCGAAGCTGTTTGTGCGAGTATGAATGCGCTTCGTAATGTTATATCCATGTTTCCATGGAGTCCTAAGAGAACTACGTCTACTTCTCCAGTACGTAAACAGCATGACGTCACGGGCCGTGCGCCAAGCGAAGTGCTAGACGTGTGGAAACATCTGATGGGCAAAAAATTTCCCTGTTGTCATGGCTTCCATTGCATATGCTGCGATGGATTGGTCCGATTACGCGAGTTCGCAGCCGGAAGCTCTTCGTCAGCGGCAAGCAGTTTCCTGATCCTTTCTTTATAGACGGCCGGAAAAACTATCCGAAGTGAAGGCCGACCTGTGATTCTGCTACGTATATGTTTACATCGTGAAATGAAACCGTACTGCTCGCTTAAGGCCATGGAGAGACATGATCGGACATGTGCGGTTGAGCTCACCGAACTTTGAGGATGCTGACGATTGACATCTACGATCGCAATCAAGATGCTTGATCACGATTGAATGTATCCGGATCGAGAAAAATCGCGATCGGAAAAGCGCGTGTAGCAGCACTCTATCCGGATATGGCTCGGCCGCGATCGAATGTGCCCGTGCGACATCAATCATTGTGACAGGAGGTTTAAATGCTTGTTCGTTGCCGTAGCAAACTACTGTTCACATCGTTCACACTGTTCTAATAGAATATGTCAAGTAGAGAGCTGCCTACGTGTCATGTGGTGTTATCACGTAAACACGAACGTGACCGCATTTGTCCACGTGGTTGCCTCCTGTGTTCGCGCTCTAAGTTAACATCATCCAGCACGGAAGCAGCTGGGGACTGCCAAAGCAGCAACCGCTTAGTCCGAATTTTCGACCAAAGCGCGAGTGAACTCCGCAGATTCTGTCGGTTTCTGGCAGCTGCCATTTGTCGCGGCGTATTGCCAGCACCCACGTTTGCCGCAGCTTGTCGCATCTTTGGAAACGGAAAAAGCCGATGCCACTGCTTGTTTTTGTGGGACTTGCGCTACAAACCGCGCAACAACTCGCCGGCATGATGATCTGGCTCTGGGGAAGCGCACAAAACCCACAGAGAAAGAAAAACCCGCAATACACCAAGCTGTCAGCACATGCTAACGAGCGTGCAGCGTGCTTTTTCCCACCAAGCACTTCAGCGTGTACCTGAAGACCACGTGACCGACTCGTCGTGACGCAGGGTGTGAGAGGTCTATTTTTCACCGAGTTCTTATTTAAAGGCAAGCTGAGATACATTTAAAAGTGACCGTCTAGCCAGTTGTTATAGCTATTCAGTCCCTGAATACAAAAATTGCTGTTTAACAGGCCATAGAACATCGCAAGTAACTTTAATTGAGTAAAACGAGCAGCAGTGGTCGCGGGGATTGGCGCGGAGGGGATGACGGGCGGTGATTGGCGAATACAATCGTGACGTCATCGTGCGTATCGCCGAGGCGCATAATTCAAATTTGGCGCTGAACTTACTGGGCTGTGTCCTGCGCGATCAGAAATGCTGCACATTTTGCCACTAAAGTGGACTTTGTTTTGTCTAGAGCTTGTATCCGCTGCGTCCGTACTGGAATTAGTAAGCTGTGAACGCGATTGTTGCATTTTGGCAACCACGGTGAAGTGAAGCATGGTACAAGGATGCGCGGAGCACTGGGCCAATTTCATTCTTCTGAAATGCTCATTGCTGCTACTTTATTTAGTCTTGTCTGTCTTATCTTATTATTTAGTCTTATCTGTTCTGCGGGACGAAATTGGGCAATAAATGCCTACACGAAGGCGTAGCTCAGTTTTCTACATGCTTCACGACAATTCACTGCATGTCAAAACCTCGAGCGCGTGTGCTTTCAAGTACAAGTATAACCGCTTTTATTTTCAAGTACTGTTGCACTGGTTCTCATTTTGAGAACTGCATCACGCAAACATGACGTTGTAAATCACTGAACCGTATTTTCTTTCGAATTATGCAGGTCCTCTTTACAGCTCTGTGTCAGGAAGCATGTCCCTATAGCGAAACTGCTGCGTCTGTGTTTCTCGGCCATTGCCGCGTTCGCTTGATGCGAACAATTGGGCTACGGACAACCGGGCCAAGTTCCGCTTCCCAGCCGACAAGGTAAGCACAAACCAAGCTGCTTCTTTCGATGTTAAGTAGCTACGCTCAAAAAACTTTCTCTGTGGCAGACTTTCGATATGTGCTTCGGGTGATTTTTGCTGTATAGCACTTTTTTTTACGCGCGAAATTGTGTTTGTCGCCGCGAGGCATGCGAGCGGCGGAGGAGGAAGGCGTTTGGGGATGGGGAAGGGAATCGCCGCGTTCTCGCCCTTTCCGTTTGTGCTTCGACGCCGCAGTGCTCGCTGTGCAGGTTCGCGGTGTCTCTTATTTGTATGTGTAGCAAAAAGTAAGTGTGTCTTACGCGTTTGTAAAACGTGAAGGCGAAAGCCTGCCAGCTGTGGAAGAAGACGACGACGAACGCGCGAGCAGTGGCGCGATCGGAAGGGTCAGCATGGGAACACTAGCATGATCAGCGGCATCGGAGCCAGCTGTGGTAGAACACGACGACGATGTTGAACGAGGGAGCAGGGGTACGAGCGCTTCTCTGTTACCATGTGACGTGTGCAATCAGGCACGCACTAGGCACACCTTTAGTAAGCTACAACCCTGGAGCAGCCGTGGCTTTAGGGAAGCATGCTTTTCTCGCACCGCGGAGGCCCGGCCTCGTTTCCCACCCAGACCAAAATTTACAAAATTTAATTTTCAAAGCCACTAATTTACTTCGTTTGCAGGAACCTCTCTGAGAGATGTGACGTCAATCCGAGCGTGTTTAGACGTGTTTTTACTCTTTGTGGCGTCCGCCACTTTCCGTCACGGCGCAGTTTCGCCGAGGTTACTGCATGGTCACTGCGAGGTCACGGAAAGGTCACCGCCAAGGGCACCACCAACATTAGCCGCGTTTACATGAATGCGACAGTAGCGCATCGCATTTCCAAGCGCATTTGGCAAAGGCGATGCCACGCCGTTTAAATGTAGCTCATTAAACTCTCCCGAGAACGTAGCGTCACATGTGTGAGTCGACTCCCGCCCGTAAATCTACCATCGCCTCGCGCGTTAATGCGATGGGCCTTCCTAGCGCATTGCCACTGTTTACATGAATGCGATGCGATGTGCCACATTCATGTAAACGCGGCTATAGACACCTAAGGTTTTCGCCTTAATGTGCGTCTTCCCTGTGGCATACCAGGCGTCGCACCATCGAGATTCATGCAGCGTCCGAGACCGCGTTCACGCCCTTTCCATGTGCGCTTCGAAGCCGCGGTGCTCGTGCATGTTTGCCGCGGTCATACGCTTGCGCGTAACCCGCGTTCCCGAAGTCAAACGTCACTAACTTCTTTCCTGCCCGTGAACTGATCAACTGTTAGACAATTGCACTACAGCTTTCCAGTTCAGTGCAGCACGCCAATGAAGTGGATGTCAGTACTTTCAATAGATAGCTTGTTCATTCCTAATTCTGCAACGCAATTCGAAACATTTTGAAAGTGCGTTCAGAGAGTATTAACTGGCAGCTTTACGTTTGCCGACGTTTTGCCCTGTTTTTGTTTTCTGTCGTGGCACCATTGGTGCACAAAATGACGAATCAGGGATACGCCAAGAACGAAACCTTAATTGTTGCGTGAGCGTTGCTTGCTTGAGCCGCGCACCATCAGAAATTGGAGGACGCTTAAGCTCCGCCTTTAAGAGTGGGGCGCGATAGCATTCAAACATCCCTGGCTGCTTCTTCGGCTTGATCAACGCACTATGTTAAATTTTTGAACGATCGAATCAACGGTGCCTATGTATGCTGCATTATTAAGCATGAAATGCTTTTAGCTCCCGTTGTCGGCGATCTTCGAGTGACCTTCAGCCAAAAAGCAGAGCCGTTATCAGGGCACTGAAACGAAAACTTCTGGGCATCGTTGCGAGAACAAAACGACATCATCCGACAACCAGCCAAACTTAAGAAAATGCAGTCTCTGGCCTCCAACCCTTGGTACAGGACCGTATTGCATACGCTAGTTACTGCCCAAACAAGACACAAAAATATAGTTTTCGATTTTTCCTAATGTTTCTTCACAATATCACTGAAGAATTCACTTCTAGTACGCCGAAGTTTTATTTCGCATTTCCAATAGCAACGTTCAAAAGGCAGATACAGCGCACCATACACTTGAATGTCATCTTTTGGGCCCTGAGACGGGGTTGCCTGTGCTCTTATCAACGCCAGTGGTCCATGAGTTGGCCGCACATTTGCAGCTGACCACTCTTCGACGCGACAAGAAGATACATCAATTGCGATAGCAACTTAGTAGAGAGCTATACGGAGTAAGGATGGTACTTTTATCAGCTGTATAAACTTGGACATGCAGCACCAGCAACGCGCACAACTGTTGTCGATGCCGTCACCGTTTTGCCCGCGTTCGCACCGGACGCGCGCGGCCTTGGTGACTGTTTCCAGGGCCTCTGGGGGCGGCTCGGTAGTTTTCGACGAGATCAGAACGGGAAACTCTTCGATCAGCGTCGGAAGTCTTTACCACCTTCTCGCCTCGCACCGTTTTTATATAAATACGCATTTGGTGCCGCAGCTAAACGTTGCCTCCCCTCCCTCCCTCCCGTCCCCCCACGGCTTTTCGCGCAACGGAAGAAGTCGCGTTCGCTCTATATATATGGTGATTGTAAAGGAGGAAAGAGACTCTTAATTCTGCAGCCCTTCAGGAAGCACGGCGCAGAGCGCGCGTTTGTTCTCCGCCGTGCATTCGCTCCACGTGAAAGCGCGCGTCCCTCGTGCCCTTTCGCTCGCACATACAGCGTCCGGCGCGCGGCAACGATTTCATCGCCGTTGACGTCACACGCAACTTCACGGTGACGGCGATGGCGACGGCAGAAATCCTTATTGAGTGTCCATATAATTGCTACCGCAATAAAAGTAGCGACGGACGCTGAGCGCGCTGCACTGTTGGAAGAAGAAAAAAAATGTCACAGTTTCGCCCTAAGGGCGAAGCAATGAATGCGATAGCAACACAGCAATGTCATACGAAGTAAGGTGAGCGGCTTTGGTAGCAACAACACGCAGAACTGTTGTCGACGCCATCGGCGTTTTGCCCGCGTTAGCTCAAAATGCGTGCGGCGTTGGTGACTGTTGCTGGAGCCTCTGATATAAATAGGCACTTGGTGCCGCAGCTAAACGTCGCCTCCCTTCCCTCCCCCTCCCCCACGGCCTCTCGCGCGTCCGAAGAAGGCGCGTTTGCTCTACATATATGGTGATTGTAAAGGAGAAAAGAGACGCCTACTTCTGCAGCCCTTAAGCGAGCACGGCGCAGAACGCGCGTTTGTTCTCCGCCGTGCGTTCACTCCCCGTGAAAGACGCGCCCCTCGCGCCCTTTCACTCGCACATACAGCGTTCGGCGCGCGGCGACGATTTCATCTCCAAATGACGTCATACGGAACCTCACGGCGACGGCGACGGCGACGGCGACGGCGACGCCGACGGCAGAAATCTGCTTTTGAGTGTCCATATAATTGCTATCGCAATAAAATTGGAGGACGCTTAAGCTTCGCCTTTAAGAGTGGAACGCGATAGCATTCAAAAATCCCCTGGCTGCTTATCAGGCTTCCCAGCAACTGCAGCTTTTTCGTCCAAATTCGCCTCCCCGCGTGGCTGCCGAGGAGGCGAGCGCCATCTGGATGGTGTTTTTTCAAGGAAGAAACCACGGCGTGCCGCTGTATGAATTGAAGAAATGCTGGAAAAGGGGTTTGTGCTTGAGTTTCGGCGTATGAGAATTATGTTTTCTCGTATATTTAAATTACAATCCGATGCTTTAGGATTTTTCTGACGGATTTTACTTCCATTTTGTTCACTAACGCCTCGAATATTCGGGTGGTACATGTGAAGAAATTGATCTGGATTTCACTGAGAGTGAAGTCAGGGCGGCTCTTCAGTCTTAATAGTAGATCAGCAGCTGGACCTGACGGAATAACTAACAAAATTTTAAGAAATCTGGATGATGAATCAATTTTATACCTAACTGAACATTTCGATGAATGTTGGAGCGAGGGGATATACGCAGAGGGGAGTGGAAGATGACCAATACTGTCCTCATACCAAAGCCAGGCAAACAACTCTGGGCAACCTCCGTCCTTTTCCTTTGATGTCATGTCTAGGCAAAGCCATGGAACACGTCATTTTAAATCGGCTCACGAAATACGTTGAGTAGACCGACATCCTCCCGTGCAACCTTATTGGCTTTCGACCCGGGCTGTGAACCCAGGATGCTATGCTCTTAATCAAACACCAACTCGTACAGGCCAGTGCAACACACACGAAAGCTCTTCTAGGAATGGATGTGGGAAAAGCTTTTGATCGTATAAAGCATAAGGCAATACTTGACGTTCTCTCGGACATGGGGTTAGGTAACAGGTTTTTTAACATGATTAAGGACTTTCTTAGGAACAGAACTGCACACCTCATCCTGGGAGAGCTTAAGTCAGAGGATATGAATTTGGGAAACAAGGGCACTCCACAATGAGCTGTGCTCTCGCTCATGCTATTCAATTTAACAATGTCTAAGGTTGCATGGAATTTAGAGAAAATTTAGGGTATACATTATGTTGTATATGCCGACGACATAACCATTTGGAGTGCCAAGGGTCATGCAGGACAGAGTCCAGACTATAGGATAATGTGGAGAATCTTGTTGTAGAGAACGCATTGAAAGACATGGGGCTAAAATGCTCAGGAGCCAAGTCAGAACTCTTGATCATTAAACGTCGCAGAAAAGGTCGTAAACGAAGAGCCTATATTACCGAAGAGGAGCCAAGAGTGAGCCTATACACATGAAGGATCCGCAATCAGGCTAGTTGGAAAAATCAAGGTTCTTGGTTTTCGCATAGAAGAAAACAATGCCAATTATAGTACAATACAGCGCATCTCGAACAAAACAGATGAAATCATTAGGTTACTAAGGAGAATTACCAACAGGCAAAGAGACTTGGGGCCCCGCAGGGGCGTCTGCGTAAGCAGGCGTATGGTGTGTTGCGACACCATGGACCCGAGCACACAAGGGTTGGACCCTCCCGCGCTTAAACGTGCGTGGCTTAGCCGTGTCCGGGGAAAAGGGGATCCTGGGGGTTGAGCCAATGCTGAGTGCTTGGACCTTTATGGCCCCTCGGCGGAGGCAACACACCCCTTTGGCCTCGGCTTCACGTAGACGGCACCTCCGGGCTGACCCACCCGGGGAAAATCGGTAGTTGCCTTTTCCTGTCTCTCTCTCCCTCCTACCTTCGTCTTTCTCCCTCACTTTCCATCTCTCCTGTCTCCTCTTCGCTTCGTTTTACTTCCAATGTCACAGGCAGGAAGGGTTAACCTTGTGTGGGTAGCCAACCTTGGGTATACCACATTTGGTTATAGTAGCTACGTACAGCTGGCGTCTGCGTTTCTTTCGGGTCTCGTAGCGTCCCCATGTTGGGTTCGGTGGTGGGCGGCTGGCCTAGCTGCCGAAATCAAATAAGTTCTCTATGGCTAAGACGTAATTCCCCCCACTTATGATCGTCCTCTTTCCAAAAGAGGACGCACCGAAGAAACCTTTCAACTGTTCAGCCAGCGCAAAGAAACGTTCCCCCACTTCCATGTGATACATAGTCAAGATCCTGAAAAGACAGTAAGAACTATTTCACCTTTCACTGTGGCCAAATGTCTCACCGACACACAAGGTGCTGGCTACAAAGTGACGAAAATGAGCAGTGGCGACTTTCTTCTGAAGGTTCGCAACACTCAACAGCATGGTAAACTCTCAAATCTTGTAGCATTCCGAAATGTGCCAATCACTGTTAGCCCGCATCGATCACTGAACGCAAATAAAGGAGTTATCTCTGATGACGATCTGTTAGGCCTAAGCGAGGAAGAGCTCCTGGAGGGCTGGAAAGAACATAATGTGATTCAACTACAAAGGATAAATATCAAGCGGGAGAACCAGGATATTCCAACCAAACATTTGATCCTCACATTTGCGTCGAGTGAGCTGCCGGAAACCCTAGAAACAGGATACACAAGAATTCGAGTCAGTCCTTACATCCCAAATCCCCGAAGATGTTTCAAATGTCAACGATATGGACATGGTTCGCAAAAGCTGCCGAGGCCGGCTTACTTGTGCGAAATGTGGCGAACACGAACATGCATCCGACAACTGCAGTGGCACGCTCCACTGTCCCAACTGTGACGGTGGACACGCAGCATACTCTCGAACTTGCCCTACATGGAAAAAGGAAAAAGACATAATCACACTAAAAATCAAGGAGAAATCTCGTTTCAGAAAGCGCGGAAACGTGTTTCTTTTTTCCATGCCTCAGGGTATGCTGATGCGGCGCGCAAGGGGCCAACGTCGCAGCAGACTCCGGCATCGGCGCGGTCCACAAAGAGTGTGGCTGCGGCGGTGCCACCTGCCCCCCAGGCGACAGCAGCCAGCGCTGCTGCGCCGTCTCTGAAGGAGGGCCCATCGACCTCTGGGTTGGGGGCCTACAAGGCCCTGCTTTTCGAGGCAAGGCCTACCCCGAAACTACCCCGCTCGAGTGAGCGGAAGTCCAGTGGCTCCCAGGAGTCGATGGACACTACTCCAAGCCAGACGGCGCAAACAGCGCCTCGGGAGCGACGCGATTCTCGCGAACGCTCCAAGACAAAAAAACCACGGATTACGGGGCCTGGAAAGGCTTCGTAAGCCAACTTGAATCCTCTTAACACACAGCACATTAACACAAACAACATGGATACACAAATATTACATTGGAACGTCAGAGGTCTTCTCCACAACCTCGATGACATCAAAGAACTATTACATCAATTTAACCCAAAGCTGCTGTGTGTACAAGAGACACATTTGAAACCCACAAGCACAGACTTTCTTTGTCAATACACCATCTTTCATAAAGACCGCGATGAGGCTAACGCTTCGTCTGGCGGTGTAGCAATAATAGCAGGTGAGTCTGTAGCTTGCCAACATGTCGCCCTCCAGACGCCCCTTGAGGCAGTGTCAGTTCGGGCAATTCTTTTCAGCAAGTTGATAACTGTATGTTCCATTTACATACCGCCAAATTATCATCGCAGGGAGAGGCCTTCGTCCTGCAGTGGACATAAATATAGGCTGATGATGATGATGATGAAATAATCATCTCGTGAAAACAGACTTCTATAACCTTATTAATCAGCTTCCCGAGCCCTACATACTCGTGGGAGACTTTAACGCCCACAACAAGATGTGGGGAGATTCACGATGTGACGCGAGAGGCCGATTGATAGAAAACTTTTTAGTAAACTCCGGTGCATGCCTTTTCAATAAGAAGCAACCAACGTATTATAACATTCACCACAATTCATATTCATCGATAGACTTGTCGATTGGGTCTCCTTCCCTACTTCCCGACTTGGAATGGAATGTGATCCAAAACCCATTCGGAAGTGACCACTTTACATTAACTCTAAGCTTACTAAAACACGATGACTCCCCTCCTCATGTCCCTAGATGGAAACTAGCCTCTGCTGATTGGAAATGTTTTAAGGAATCGACCTTTATATCACGAGATTTTATCAGTGAATTTAGTATAGATGATGCAGTAGCGTATTTTACCGCTTTTATCATTGACGTAGCAGAGAAATGCATTCCACAAACTAGTGGTGGTTGCTCGTACAAACGACGAATTCCTTGGTGGAATGAAAACTGCAAGCAGGCGCGCAAAAAACAAAATAAAGCATGGGGCATACTGCGTCGGTCGCCAACTGTTGAAAATCTGATCGAGTTCAAACGCATAAAATCCCAGGGAAGGCGGACGCGACGGCAAGCTAGGAGAACGAGCTGGGAGAGCTTTCTTTCAAGCATAAATTCTTACACACAGGAGGCGAAAGTTTGGAATCGGCTTAGGAGGCTTAATGGACAACAAACCTGTCCATTACCCCTGGTCGACGATCGAGGGTACACTTTGACAGATCAGCATTTTGAGAGCGTATCTAGCTCCAATAATTATTCTAAGTCGTTCCTTAAACATAAAGAAATAGCGGAACGTAAGGCACTGGATCGAAAATGCAAACCGAATGAATCTTATAACCTTCCTTTCAGCGTTGCCGAACTGAGAGCCTCATTGAACGCATGTGAGAGCTCTGCAGCCGGAGCTGACAGGATCGTATACGACATGATCAAGAACTTGCACCAAGACACACATATAACACTACTTGCACTATTTAACACCATTTGGGCTTCCGGATACCTCCATTCAACATGGAGAGAGGCTATTGTAGTTCCAATATTGAAACAAGGTAAGGATCCATCTTCAGTTAATAGTTACCGTCCGATAGCACTTACAAGTTGTCTTTGCAAGCTATTTGAAAAGATGATAAATGGTCCTATGATACATTTCCTCGAATCTAACAAAATCCTTGACCCTTATCAGTGTGGTTTCAGGGAAGGTCGCTCTACAACCGACCATCTCGTACGCATGGAGTCAAGCATCCGTGACGCTTTCATTCACAAGCAGTACTTTTTGTCTATATTTCTTGACATGGAAAAGGCATACGACACGACGTGGCGCTACGGGATATTGCGAGATTTGTCGGAGATGGGTATGCGCGGAAACATGCTGAACGTCATAAAAAGCTATTTGCCTCACCGCGTATTCCGTGTCAAAATTGGCAATGCTCTCTCCAGGCCCTTTCTCCAGGAAACTGGGGTGCCGCAGGTGGCGTACTAAGCTGCACTCTCTTTATTGTAAAAATGAATTCATTACGCTCATCAATTTCACATGCGATATCTTATTCAGTATACGTTGACGATGTGCAAATAGGTTTCAAGTCGTGCAATCTCTCAATCTGCGAGCGACAGGTTCAGCTTGGCCTGAACAGGATGTCTGAATTGGCGAATGAAAATGGGTTCAAGTTAAACCCGCAGAAAAGCTCCTGCGTCCTTTTTACAAGAAGTAGAGGCTTGGTTCCAGACGTTAATATTGAACTCGATGGACAACGTATACCTCTGCACTCAGAGCACAAATTTTTGGGCGTCATACTTGACTCCGAAGTATCCTTCATACCCCACATCAAATATATTAAAAATAAATGTATAAAAACAATGAATATTCTCAAAGTTCTTTCGCACACAACATGGGGTAGTGATAGGAAGTGTTTGCTAAACCTGTACAAGAGCCTCATACAATCCCGTCTGAATTATGGCGCTGAGGTTTATCACTCTGCCTTACCCAGCGCGCTAAAGATACTGGACGCTGTTCACCATTTAAGGATTAGCCTGGTCACAGGCGCTTTCAGGACAAGTCCTATACGAAGTCTCTACGCGGAATCAAATGAGTGGTCACTTGAACTTCAAAGATCATATTCTAGTTTTACTTATTTCCTAATAGTGAATTCAAATCCTGAACATCCTTGCTACGCAACTGTAAATGACATGACGTGTGCTACATTGTTTAGTAATCGCCACACATTCAGAGAACCCTTCTCTCTGCGTGTTAGGAGGCTTAGTGAAGAAATGGGTGTCTCGCTTCTAGAACACCGTCTGAAGACCCCAGCAAGGACGTTACCTCCGTGGCACTGGGAGATCGTAGAATGTGACACGTCAGTTGTAGAAGTCTCAAAGCACGCTCCACACGAACACATTCGAATGCACTTTCTAGAACTGCAAGCGAAATACTCTTGCATGGAATTTTACACGGATGCATCAAAGACGCATGCGGGCGTGTCCTATGCAGCAGTTGGACCATCATTTTCGGTATCAGATGTTCTGCACGCACTAACGAGCATTTTTACGGCTGAGGCCTATGCATTATTGTCGGCTGTAAAACATATCATGCATACAAATTTAGAGAAGGCAATTATATTTACAGATTCATTAAGCGTAGTCAAGGCTCTAATGTCGCTAAAAAAGCACAGAAATCCTGTAGTAAATGAACTCTATTTGCTTCTGTGCCCTAGCTGTGCTGCTGAACAGCGTATCATAATATGCTGGGTTCCTGGCCACAGAGGCATTCAGGGGAGTGTGCATGCTGATGAACTCGCTGCATCTACAGCAACGAAACCTCGCAACGCTCCTACGGCTGTCACAGCTATAGATTTGAAGCCTTTCCTGCGGAGAAAACTAAGAAGCTATTGGCAACACCTTTGGGATGCTGAAACGTCTAATAAGCTTCACCTAATTAAACCTCGATTGGGGTTTTGGCCATCAACAACGAAATCACGGGCAGCCGATGTCCTCTTAACTAGGTGGAAAATCGGACACACGTACGGCACACACAACCACTTGTTGACCGGCGATGAATCTCCAATCTGTGGGAAATGTAGTGAGAGGTTGACCGTTATTCATGTACTACTGGAGTGTCCGGAAGCAAACACTGAAAGGAAAAAAAAAACACTTCCCGCTAGCTTACAGACATTTTCCTCTGCATCCAGCAATGTTTCTTGGTAAGGAACCACTGTTCAACACAAAAACAGTATTAGATTTTTTCAATGAAGTCCGCTTGCTACACGTTATCAGCTCCAAGAATACGTAGCGAGGCCTCTCTTGCGAAGCCGCTGTTGCGATGGTAGCGTGTAGTACAGCGCACGCCTACAGGCCCTTACTCTCGAAGGGCCCTGATGAGGCAGTAGTGCTAGTGATAGCCATATATTTTAGAATATCACCTCTTCAATGCATATCCTCTATTTTCGTTCAACATATCAGTGTACGCCTCATACATCACTGCCATAATTTTATTTAAACGTATATTTTACTCATTTTACAGCGAATGATTTTAGGCCACTTTACAGCCGCGTTACGTATACCCCTGACATTGACCACTACATTGAATACATCATACCATTGTCTGGCGCTCTTTGGCCTTCTGTGGCCCTTGCGCCATTAAACCACACTAATCATCAAAGAGGCTTGGGGGAAGACGGCGCTTTGAGGCTAATACATTCTTTTGCTCTCTGCCACTTCACTTACGTGGCCGGATTATTCAAATAGAAACAGGCAGAACATTACAAACTCAATGTTATGATCAGGAAACTTGTTGAAGTAGCCCTAGGGATACCGAGTAACACTGAAGCTGACAAGCTCATGAGTCTAGGGGTCCACAACACAATGAAAGAAATCGCTGAGGCCCAACAGCTAGCGCAACATGAAAGATTGACAAAAACACGAGCTGGCAGAAGCATGTTACAGATAATAAATGTAGAACTGAATAGATCAAGGAGCCCAATAGAGACTGAAGTGGAATGAAATACTAAAGTTAGGGATAGGATCAGAACCAACCCTCTCCCGAGAAACGTGCATCCAGAATATAATATGAAAATGAGAAAGGCAACAGCTAAAGCACTCTTGCAGGATATAGAACAGCAAAACCAACTGAAAGCTATAGTTGATTCTGCCTGAGTGAATGGTAAAGAAGCCTATACGGTCATTGTATCAAATTCTCAAGGAAAGCTGCAAGACGCCATCACTATTTTTACCAAGGTCGCCATGGTGACGGTACAAGTGGCAATTACTCTTGCCATCACGTGTAATAAGTGGGCCTTCATTTACAGTGATTCAAAAGCCGCTATAAAGGATTTCGATAAAGGCTACGTAGCTGGAGTTGCAGCTAAACCCTTTGAAAACATTATGATTAGGAGAACAGAAATCCGATGGTTTCCTGCGCATATGGGGAAAGTGGACGAGACTCGGGTAAACCTCAACGAGGTTGCCCATGACTTGCCTTCACAGTTGCCCATGACTGTGATGCACGAGGACTTGTTAACCGTGACAGTCATACCGAGCTGTTAACATAAGGCAGCGGAACATAGAGATCATTTAATAACTTACAATGAGATTACCAAACATTATTATTTAGGACGCAGGGAAGTCCCATTGTCACACTCAAAAACTAAACAGGGCTCAGGCAGTCTCACCCCACGCCGTACCACATCAACAAATATATCCAGAAAGGGAGATTAGGATGGAAGCAATGATTGTAATAGCATCATTGAAACCGAAAATGTTTACGCGGAGTGCCCCGCAACTTTTCCCAACCTTCTGAAAGAATGGACACAATGGGAAAATAATCCAAAGCCCATTGCTTCAAGATCAACTATGGGCTGTCCAGAGGGCCCATGATGTCGCTGAAGGGCTTGACCTGACAGTGCCAACGCGGAAGCGGCCCGCCTCGGCTTAAGTCGAGCCTCGG